>NC_064614.1:998333476-998636506 GCF_023898315.1 Schistocerca nitens | reverse complement strand
CAAAGAAAATTAATTCAGATTTATCTCTCTTGTTAGCACTTAGCGGTAGTGCAAAGACAACTGCTAAATATTATGGCTATTAAATAGCTTCAAATTCGAGCGAACAGTTACTATGAACAATTGTATCAGCGAAAGTATCAACAGAAAGTAAAATTCGCTTTAAAAATTACGATCGCGTTGTGCCGTGTTATCTTTTTACCAAGGACACCTTATTGTGCATGCGCTGTCTGTTACAGCTAGGGCAGGGGTTTGCATTTCTCCAGCTTCCTGGTGCAATACAAATTTGGCAAATTTCAACCATTTTTAAATGCCTGCAGCGCGTCTTAGCAGCTAAAATTTTGACATTGAATTTCTTTCGGTGTATTCCTCCTATAAAAAAATCTTTGAGCAGATTTCGACTTGTCGGATTGGACAGTTTCTTTGTGACAGCCAGCAAGATGAAGTTGACGATAGAAGAGTAACCATGTCGATGTAGTGCTCCGTTTCGACTGTAAGAGCTAAAGGTATCTTTGCTGTTACATGCATTTTTCATGGAAAATACGCGTTGTCAACCACACGTATAACAGGACCAATTTGCAGGTGATCTTGTAAACCTCAGCCTTGTGGAGCATCGTCATGTTTGGCGAAGCCAAAATGGCTGCTTTCTTCGGTGGAGGGAGAAAAACCACTCTCAGTTTCTGCCTGGTGAAGTTTCGACCTAATTTAGCTGACAAGCTCCCCACGTTTTTATTTTTCGATGTGGTTTTATTTATATCGTCTTAAATGTGGGAGCACATCTTTGGGACTGCTCTCTTCAGCGATACTGTGCGCCCTGTGAATCAAATTCCTGGAAAATACCCACAATCTGGGAAGGATGGCGGCAGTTATTTGCTTGTAAATGCAAGTCCGGTCCGATAAACGTAGTGTCCCAAGGTGCCATCGTCTTAGCGCCAGAAGGCGAAAGGTCGAAATATCGCGTAAAGAGGTAGGGTTTCAACGGTTGCACCCGCTAAATGTATTGGATCAACATCACATAATATTTGGTTTTTTCGTACTGTTTTAAATATATTGGTAATAATGACTGATTCGATATAGTTGCTGAAATATGAACTGAAATACGTTTTTGTTAGCATTTGGACATATTTAGTTCGGAAAATTTACTTTAATCGCAATTTAGCTGTGAATGTGCATTACTAATTTCTTTTTCCACAAATTCAAAACCATACGTTACTGCTGCGTCATAAACTTGCATTTGCTTCTGTGAATAGAAAATATTATTACATGTCTACTTACAAATCTGCTGATTAGAAATGACTAGGCGGCTGTTAGCTAATATTCCTGCCATTTCGATACCTTTTTATTTCAAAACAAATACCCAGTGATACAATGAACCGAGCTGCATAGTTCTTTAATATGTATTGCTATAAAGCTACACCTGTTCCTCTCATTTCGGTATGCAGCAGAATACAAAAACAATGGCTTCTCTAAGCGTCAATATCAGTTTATTACCTACTAAAATGAAATTAATTTTACCTGATTCAGCAGTTAACAATATGACTTTCGTCTATCATTAATTACTTACTCCTGTCATCACGAAACAAATATTTTATGTTGTAACTATGTTTTACGAAACCTTGTTCCCTTGAAGCAAGTGTAAAGTTGCGAGGAAAAATTTCATACCCATTTCCCTCACATCATTGCTTCGACTTAGAGTGGAAACAACGTGCAGGCCATTAAAAATCATTGAATAAATATCAAAAAGTACCGTTGCTATTCGAATTTGTGTTTATTTTTCTTTTCAATCTCAGTACCTAATGAGACGTTATGCCATACCTTTTTATTGTGTGTTTCCTATTACCAGTTGAGTATTATAGGTGGTTCCCTAAAGGAATTTTGTTCTGAAGATTTGATCTTAAACATTTAACGTAATCTAATTTAAACACAAAAACGATAATTGTAGTTTGCAGCAACCAGTTACTAAAAGGGTGAGTGCAAGGATTTATTGAACAAATGTCGGATTTCAATTCCTGGATGAGTGAGCCTCTACTAAAATTTTCAGATTTTATTCTTTACAACACAACCATCCACAACTAAAGTCGTTGTTCCGTAACGGATTCCTTTACTTCAATCATTCATTTATTCCAAAACGCACTACCCTTTCATCGTTTGTGGATGTTTATCTGCCTAGTGTCCAAGAGTCTGCCGAGAGTCTGCCTACATTCAAGGTTTCTGTGTAACTTTCACTCTCATTCAGAGCATCTCATTTCCTCTACACTCACTCAGACGTATATAAAACATTTTTGTCCATGAATTAGCTCACGTACACACTAATTAACAATCATAACTATGGCTTGAAATACTGAAGTGCCTTTCCTATTCAATGACACATTTCGGTCTTATATGGGACAGTAAGGGCAGACACTTCGTGCACATCGAAAAAAGGTACTACGAGCAGAGCGCCAATGAAAGGCAGCTAAATGGGAAGTGACTGCCCTCCAACTTCAACTTTGAACCGTCCGGTGCCTGCTTGTTCGCGATATGGCGCTTGGAGAATGAAACTTTTCAGCTGATGTTTGACTTTCTTTTTAATCCTGGCGTCTCTTTCTTCCTGTTATACCAGCAGCAGCGTCTTCCAGAGCAGAAGTTTCAGGACGTTTAATGTGGGCAGAGGTTTCTGCGTTTACGGGGAAAGAACAAGCTACTAACGCACTTGCATTCTCGCCATTGTTAGGTGCCCAGATGACTCACCACGAATACTGTGTGTTACTACTGATGTCGAACCGACTACAAAATTCAGAAAGTGTAGAGGTTATCAAAAAGATGCTAGCTCACACGTTGCCCAATGTTTCATAAACGGACAGAGCTACAGAAACGAAGTTCTCGGAAAGTGATGATACACAAAGGTACGAATATTGTGTAGCACGGTGTTCCGTGCAACTAGAGGTAGAAACAATTATAGCCAATTTAAATGAAATGATGTACATTTTTAACGTCAGTAGAGCGACTTAGGATGACTTAAATACGGCATATAATATTCTTTAATGTTTTTAATGAAACATTTAGCAAAAGGTTGATAATCAGTTTGATAAAAGGGTGGGACGAAGTAGGCCACACATGTCATTTCTGCCAACATACTGGCAGAGACTAATTTGTCTCCGAACTCACGAAATTTTCAGGAAGTATCACTGCAACCCTAATGAGAGTTATATCGCTGTGCCCATCTTTCCAAGCGGTGGGTAGCGCACTCTTTATATTGGTTGGATGAAATAATATGCAAATTCTTGTAATCTCATGTTCTGCCTTTTACTGGGTTGATGAATAAATGCGTAAAGTTTTTCCGAAAGTTTAATAAACACATCAGATACACATAACAGAGACGTTAGCAATAATGTATTCTCCTTCACAGTTTACAACAGTCTGCCAACGCAGGTGTAACTTTTAGATTTCGCGACTGCAGAAATTACGTGGTTTTCAGGTGAAGAACTCGTCGGGCCATGTTCGGAATGCATTTTCATCCGGAAACGAGGTTCCTTGCAGGCTGTGCGATAGACAGTAATGGTCAGTGTCGCTCACGAGCCATTTGATGTAGAACAAGCAGAGATGCACCCGCTGATTTCTGAGATTTTGGCTTAGAGCATGCGGTACCCATACACCAGATTTCTGAACCTTCGTCATCGCATGCATATATCGTACGATGGTGAAATGATTACAGTTCATCTCATCTGCCCTTTCTATTGCACACTGACGTGGTTCATTACGGATTAAAGCACTTAAACCCCGAAGATCTTCCTGAACGTGTAGAATCACTAACGTCAAAACGATCCTCCATAAAAAGGAGAAAACCATATTCTTACCGTGCTCTGTCCAATGGAATTATCCCTATAGACGGCGCAAATGTTTCTGACTACCTCCGCTACTTTCTGTCCTATATCGAATGGGCTCTGTCGAACTCAATCAGAATCTTATGTCGGAAATGTTGCAATTTCTCTACCTGGCACCCCATTTTCTACAGTCCACAACTCCATTCCTGATCTCCAAGGGAGAAGATGACAATATGTAATCTCAAACAGCAACATATAACCGCAAATAAACAATTACAATCGATAAATAAACCCATCGCAACAAGAATATTAACATGCAAAACAAAAACGATATTGTCTTACGCACCAACCTAATATAAGAAGCACTGACTCTGGCTTTCATTTTTCGCCTTGTTCTATCATATCTCTGAAAGCGTTCTGAATTTGTGATACCTTTTCATATCTTTCATTCCTATCTCTAATGTAGGGGGTTATTTTCAGCAACTTTCCACTGAAACAGGAGTGGGGCAGGGGAATTCCCAATTTGGAATATATGGGATGGTTCCGGAATTTGCCGTACAACTATGGTGAAACGTCCCCAAAATCTTAGGGAGGTAAGTCGATGATATGTTCGGAAATTGGTTGTCGTTACTATTGTTGATCTACCTTCGTAAGGTGAATCTGTCCCCAGACTGGAGGCAACTTTGAAAACCACACTGCTGTTTTAGCCATGCCCCTGTGGGAAGTTGTACGGCCCTTCGACCTCTGAACGAATTCTACCTGGCAAGTTATACCGGCATATGCAGCTTAATGTGGATTTTAAATCACAATGCAATTTGGCGTCTTCACGTTATCAATCATTGCCAAAGATGAAAGAAGTTAAAAGAGACCGAAAAAAGTCTACGACCCAGGACTGAACCCTGTGCTGTTAGATGTGGAGTGTGGGACTTATCCACTTAGTTACCGAACTATCGTGTCAGACCTCATACATCTTCAATGACAGGAAAATTTGGTGCCGATTTAGTAAGTTTTTTCTATATTATTTTTATTTGCTGTGTCTTACTGAATTCAGTGTTTCCTCCAGGACAAATCGATTGAAAAGAAGGGTTTTCTAAGAGCAATAGTTTGAAAAATAATCTAACTCATAATTTGAAACCATTGCATTCTCCCTTACAAAATTCTAGAGTCTATAAAGTTAGCTGTGACACTTGTTCAGCCTATTACGTAGGACAAACAGGACTAGCAATTACATTTAGATTCAAAAAACATCACTATCATCATCAGGCTTGATTTCTTTCCAGCGAGCCCGGTAGGAACTTGGAACTTTGTCAACGATATGCTCCAATGATTTCTGCCCTGATACAGCTTTTTTTCTATACAATGCATCTTGCGTCACTCCTCTTCTCTTGAGATATTTATTAATCTAGTCTGTCCATCTCCCCCTAGGCCGCCCAATCGGCTGCATTCGCTTCGCAAGACACAGTTCAGTCTTGCAGCGCTTATTCTTTCTTCCACGGTCAAGGTCACCTACAGCTCTCCTTACCTATTCGTTTCTGGGTTTTTAGAGAGCTGACCTAATGAACTTGATTTCACATGCCTGTATCTGACTCTCTTCTCTCCTATTTAAGACACAGGTCTCCAGACTATATCTCAAAATTGGCAGGAGATACATTGTCTACATGTTCTGTTTAGCTCTTAACGAGGTTCCTTTGTTCCAGATTAGGATTCGTGCTTGGTGGAAAAGCTGGATCCTATTGCTACTCTGTTTAAAACCTCTAGTCTGGCACTTCCATTACCGAGGTAACAGAGACTTCTCACAAATTCAACCTTCTCTCCTTACTCACCTTCAAGTATGATCTTACAAGGAATGTCTGTCCTACTCATCACCAGTGCCACTGTCTTACTCTTACTCACAGTCAACTTCAAATTTAAATTTTTTTTTATTCCAGTAATCCAACCTCCTCTGAACCGCCATTCGTGTCCCTGCTCAAATGGTGATGTCATCAACAAATAGATCTTCATATCCTACTACTTTGATTTCATTCATGATTGTGTAGATAAGGGTAGTAATGGGGAAAATGAACTGCCTTGCTAAACACCTCTGTTTGGCTTAAACCATTTTGATCTTCACCCCATACTTGCACAATGCTTCCATAACCTTCATACCGTATCTGAACCTTTTTAATTAATGAATCAGGCACATTCTCACAAGCATCCCCATATTTTACCCATTGGTACACTGTCGTATGCTTTTTCCAAATCCAGGAAAACTGTTATTGGATCCTTCCCTTTTTCCCAATAGCTCACCATTTACTGACAGAGGGAATAAATGAGGTTTATTGTTCCCCTGATACTTCTGAATCCGTGCTGTTGTTCTTCAAATTGATGTTTTTTTTCAGTCTCTTTTCTATGATATTTTTCATTACCTTAAGGCGATGCGAACTACTCGCTGTTGAGCGGAATGTCGTTACACGTATTGGCAAATGCATTGAGGTTGACGGATATCATTTTGAGCATTTATTGCATTAGTGTCGTATTTACAGGTAATCACGCTGTAATAGCATGCGTTCTCAGAAATGATAAGTTCAAAAAGGTACATGTATCACATTGGAACAACCGAAATAAAATATTCAAACGTACTTACGTTCTGGATTTTAATTTAAAAAACGTACCTGTTACCAACTGTTCGTCTAAAATTGTGAGCCATATGTTTGTGACTATTACAGCGCCATCTATCACAAACCGAAAAAAGTGGTCCAATTAAAACATTCATATTTCTTTACGTAGTACACAAATATGTAATAAAATATGGGGGTTCCTATTTAAAAAACGCAGTTGATATCCGTTTGACCTATGGCAGCGCCATCTAGCGGGCCAACCGTAGTGCCATCTCGTTTCCCCCTTCAAACTAGACAAGTTTCGTTCTTTGTAGCTTTTTTTCGATTGACGCTTATTTCGTGAGATATTGAGCCCGGTCACTATCAATGGACCACCCTGTATAGTAATTCATTTTCACACAAAATGTATAGAATATTTATTATTGCATTGTCCTGTATAAATTTTTAATTTGCATAATACTTGCGATATGAACACTTAGATGATAGATAAAACATTTTTGTTAATGTAAGCAGCTGATTTCTTCGATTATTAACAGATGGCGCGACTTGTTTCGTGTCCACGTTGTGGCAACTTCGGCCTGTGAGCGTCCTTGTCTGATAACATTTCTAGTGCGTGTTTCCTCTCACAGTATAGAGCGGCGTATAGTGTGCTACGTCATGTAACTATAATTTCTTTTTTGACAAGAACCATTGCTATGTCAGGTCACATACCCTTAATTTTTATGTGGTTTTTAAATATGATTTTAAGATATTATTTTATATAGCGAGAGCATTTTTTCTGTTTTCATCCGTGTGAATATCATCGCCTCATAAATTTATGCAGTGCAATAACCTTCTCTTCTTGGTTTCCTCTACGATAATGATTTTATTATCTTTATAGGTAACTGCTTTTGGTTTTTTTCTGATGAAGACACCCGTAGTCGGTGTCGAAACCAGGTCAAGTTAAGTGTTGTTGCAACTGGTTGGCTGTATTATACAAATCACATTCTTGCACAGTTACTGGCACAAAAAATGGTTCAAATGCCTCTGAGCACTATGGGACTTAACTTCTGAAGTCATCAGTCCCCTAGAACTTAGAACTACTTAAACCTAACTAACCTAAGGACATCACACACACCCATGCCCGAGGCAGGATTCGAACCTGCGACCGTAGCGGTCGCGTGGTTCCAGACTGGAGCGCCTAGAACCGCTCGGCCACATCGGCCGGCTTACTGGCACACGGCCATGTTTAAAGCTGTATATTTAATAAATACACCATACCTTCAGGTATAGAAAAACAAGCGCATATTCTAATGCAACGTTGTGTCAAAATTTCAAAGCAATCGGTGAAGAATTTCCCGATGTTCAATATTTTGTACAAAAGAACATTTACATCTATAAAGATAAAAATGTAATTGTTCGTTTTTTCAGTATCTTAAATCTCCGCAAGTTTTCTTCACCGATTGCTTCGAAATTTTGACACAGCCCCACACCTTTACAGATCCTCCACAAGCTTGAACAGTCCACTGCTGACGTACACGGTCCATGGACTCATGATGTTGTATCCATACCCGTACACGTTCATCCGCTGGATACAATTTGAAACGACGCTCGTCCGACAAGGTAACATGTTTCTAGTCATCAACAGTCCACTGTCGGTGTTGAAGGGCTCAGGCGAGGCGTAAAACTTTGTGTCTTGCAGTCATGAAGGGTACAAGAGCGTGCCTTCGGCTCCGAAAGCCCATATCGATGATGTTCTGTTTTGAATGGCTCGCACGCTGACACTTGTTGATGGCACAGCATTGAAATGTGCAGCAATTTTCGGAAAGGTTGCACTTCTGTCGCGTTGAACGATTCCCTTGAGTCGTCGTTCGTCCCGTACTTGCAGGATCTTTTTTCGGCCATGGCGATGTCGAAGATCTGATGTTTTATCGGATTCCTGATATTCTCGGTACCCTCGTGAAGTGGTCGAACGAGAAAATCCCCACTTCACCGCTACCTCGGAGATCGCTGGTGCGCCGACTGTAACACCACGTTCAGACTCATTTAAATCAGGATAAACTGTCACTGTAGCAGCAGTAACCGATCTAACAACTGCGTCAGACAGTTGTTGTCTTATATAGACGTTGCAGACTGCAGCTTCGTATTCTGCCTGTTTACATATCTCTGTATTTGAACACATGCCTATACCAGTTTCTTTGACGCTTTAGTGTATTTGTGAATCGTAGTCTCCGAGGCGGAATTTGGGGACCATGTCAGCATTTGCCTAATCGGGTGTGGATAAAAGCCTCAAACCACACTCAGGCTCGGCAGTCTACCAGAGCAGCGGTTGTTAATCCGCCACGTGGATTCGTTCGGGGTGTTGCTCACCTTCCCGTCTTGAAAGCTAATGCAATGAGCGTTACTTGTGCTGCACGAGCGGGTCATATGTGTCATTGTGACCCCCAAAATTTTCACAAACGATAATATTTTAATAAGCCACCTGTGCTTCCTGTTCGCAAAACTCTCAAAGGCCCGCTATACTCTTCTGGAAAAACATAGAAAATTCTCTTTAGAAATACTTGTAGTGTTGTAAAAAAATAGCTACCAATTGTTAGGACTTGTAGATGAGTGTTCAGCATGGTTGAGAAGTGTTTTGTATCCCGCCTTCCAGGCGGGGACTGCTCCTGTAAACTGAAGGGTATCCCGAATGTAGGAAGTGAGTAGGAGCAGGAAAAGGTGAAATGCTTCGGTACTGCGTTTAACTTAACAGAACATTATTAGAGAATAGTGGTCAACGACATAGGTAACTTCGCACTGGTGATGAGCACGTAGGTGCGAAGCCGTACAGGTATCAACGCTAACAAAAGTTACACAGGCAAAATCTGTAGTGGCTACCCTCCTATGAAAGAGAAACAATGTTGCTTGGTCGTCTCCTCGGAATCTAATGGGTTGAATCCGGAACGGCGCTCGTAGAGCTGCACAGCGGCGGCTAGAGGGTGCTGTCGTCGGTGTCGTAGTGTCAACCTAGCAGAGCGCACCTACGTTGTGACATCGTAGCTATCGATACCACAACTTGTATGTGCAGCAGGGATGGCTCTACATCATTTCAGTAGTTTTCGACTGAATTGCTTAAACTAATAGCGTCGCATTACGCCTGAAGCCGGAAATAATCGAAATTAGGAGGGATTTTTTTCTAGGTCAGATCGGTTATTATGAAACCATAATGAAAAATAAAAACTTTTCATTTGCAGTTTTAGCTACACCTTCCAACTACTTCTCTACACAGTCGCCACTTAGACGTTTGCGTAGCGTAGTACCAACTTCCCATAACTCAAGTCGTAGATGGCAGCCGCCTATGCTTTCCGCGAATTCTCTGCGTTGGTCTGGTGCTCTTTGTCTATGTCAGAATAATAAAATAGTTCCTCATAGGCAGTGGTTCATGTGAACGTAGAGATGAAAATCAGAGGGAGCAAAGTCCGGGCCGTATTGTGAGTGATCAAACACTTCCCATCGAAAACACTGCAGGAGCGTCTATGTTGCAGCTGCAGTGTGCGGCTGAGCATTGTCTTGAAGAAGGACAACGCCTGATGACAACATTCCCCTTCGCATGTTCTGAAATGCCCTTCCTAGACGAATTTCTCGAATCTCTTGACCCATTTGCTGAGTGATCGAATGGAAGAAAGGACAGATCGCTCCCGTATATGAGAAGGGTAAAAGAAGGATCCGAAAAATTACAGAGCAATATCTTTAACATGGGTTTACTGCAGAATCCTTGAACATATTCCCAGTTCGAACATCATAAATTTCCTTGAGAGGGAGAAGCTTCTGTCCACAAATCAGCAAGATTTAGAAAGCATCGCTCGGGCGAAACTCAGATTGCCGGTTTCTTGCGTGAACCATGGATGAGGGGCAACAGCCGGATTCCATATTCGTAAATTTCCGTAAAAAATTTTACACTGTGCCGCACTGCCGACTGTTAATGAAGGTACAAGCACACGGAATGTGTGTGAGTGGCTCGAGGACTTTTAAAGTAACGGAACCCTGTATGCTATACTAGACGGAGAGTGTTCGCCAAGAGTGCCCCAGAGAGGTGTGACAGGACCACTGTTACTTCCTATATATGAAAATGAACTGGCAGACAGGATAAGCAACAGTCTGTGACTGTTCACTGATGGTGCTGTGGCATGCGGCAAGCTGTAGTCATTGAGTGAGTGTATGAATATACAAGGCTTAGACAAAAATTTCTTGTTGGTATGATGAATGGCAGCTAGCTCTAGATGTAGAAAAATGTAAATTAATGCAGATGTGCAGGAAAAACAAACCCACATTGAGTACAGCATTCCTAGAGTGCTGCTCGATACAGTCATGTCGATTAGATATCTAGGCCCAACATTGCAAACCAATATGAAATGGAATGAGCATGTATGGATTGTAATAGCGAAGGTGAATGGTCGACTGTGGCTTGTTGGAAGAATTTTTCGGAAAGTACGGTTCATGTGTATAAAGGGCGCCGCATGTCGGTAAGTAGTGCGCCCCGTTGTCGAGTATGGTTCGAGTGTTTGGAATCCGCACCAGGTCGTGAGCTGGGCTCGGCTCGTGTTCATCCCGTTTATTGTTTGTCATTTTCTCTTACCGTACTTCAAAAACGCTTCAAATGGCTCTGAGCACTATGGGACTTAACATCTGAGGTCATCAGTCCCCTAGAACTCAGAACTGCTTAAACCTAACTAGCCTAAAGGACATCACACACACCCATGCCCGAGGCAGGATTCGAACCTGCGACCCTAGCAGTCGCGCGGTTCCGAACTGAAGCGCCTAGAACCGCTCGTCCACCGCGGCCCGCCCTCTTACAGCACTGCCGCCTCGTTTTCTTATTCCATTTACTGGCGTCACTAACTTCCTGCCTTACCTGCCCGTGAGTGGCAGCAGCAGCGCTCATCGATAAATGCACTGTTGCACTATCTCTGGAGCGACCGATGGTTTTTCCGGGTCGTCGTCTGTCAGGAGTTCAGGGACGGACCTCCAGTAAGGTGCGGATAGCCAGTGCTCGCCGACCGCTGGCTACACACATGAACTGTCCGACGGAAGGAGATTGGAGCGGGACGACCGTTGGTCGGTCGTTCGGTCGGTCGTCTCATCGGGCGACGTGTATTTGGTCTTTTGACCGTTTCTGGGACTATATACTTATATGGATATGGTGTCTGTTCTTTCGGATGTGGGTGTGTGTGTGTGTGTGTAATCTTATGGGACTTAACTGCTAAGGTCATCAGTCCCTAAGCTTACACACAACTTAACCTAAATTATCCTAAGGCCAAACACACACACCCATGCCCGAGGAAGGACTCGAACCTCAGCCGGGATCAGCCGCACAGTCCATGACTGCAGCGCCTGAGACCGCTCGGCTGTTCTTTCTGTTCGAAAGAAGATACACCATATCCATATAAGTATATAGTTCTGGCAATACCGACCAAAACCTTCTTCTTCTGTGCGGATGCACACATATTCCCCGAACTCTTACGGGACCTGGTAAGAATGTCTTCCACGAGTAATGCGTGCGTTGGGGTGGGACACTAGGAATGTAGTGTGTGGACATACAAGGTGAGAATGTGGGTCTCGCGGGGGGCGTGCTCGAGATAGTCCCTGCAGTCGCCCTATCCACTGTGCCCTCGGTGGCTCAGATCGCTAGAGGGCTGCGTGCTCTTTGTAATAAAAAAACTGTCAAGGAATCAACGATCAACTTGAACGGATGTCTTGTGACGTCCGCCCAGACCAAACGCAAAGAACTACACTCCTGGAAATTGAAATAAGAACACCGTGAATTCATTGTCCCAGGAAGGGGAAACTTTATTGACACATTCCTGGGGTCAGATACATCACATGATCACACCGACAGAACCACAGGCACATAGACACAGGCAACAGAGCATGCACAATGTCGGCACTAGTACAGTGTATATCCACCTTTCGCAGCAATGCAGGCTGCTATTCTCCCATGGAGACGATCGTAGAGATGCTGGATGTAGTCCTGTGGAACGGCTTGCCATGCCATTTCCACCTGGCGCCTCAGTTGGACCAGCGTTCGTGCTGGACGTGCAGACCGCGTGAGACGACGCTTCATCCAGTCCCAAACGTGCTCAATGGGGGACAGATCCGGAGATCTTGCTGGCCAGGGTAGTTGACTTACACCTTCTAGAGCACGTTGGGTGGCACGGGATACATGCGGACGTGCATTGTCCTGTTGGAACAGCAAGTTCCCTTGCCGGTCTAGGAATGGTAGAACGATGGGTTCGATGACGGTTTGGATGTACCGTGCACTATTCAGTGTCCCCTCGACGATCACCAGTGGTGTACGGCCAGTGTAGGAGATCGCTCCCCACACCATGATGCCGGGTGTTGGCCCTGTGTGCCTCGGTCGTATGCAGTCGTGATTGTGGCGCTCACCTGCACGGCGCCAAACACGCATACGACCATCATTGGCACCAAGGCAGAAGCGACTCTCATCGCTGAAGACGACACGTCTCCATTCGTCCCTCCATTCACGCCTGTCGCGACACCACTGGAGGCGGGCTGCACGATGTTGGGGCGTGAGCGGAAGACGGCCTAACGGTGTGCGGTACCGTAGCCCAGCTTCATGGAGACGGTTGCGAATGGTCCTCGCCGATACCCCAGGAGCAACAGTGTCCCTAATTTGCTGGGAAGTGGCGGTGCGGTCCCCTACGGCACTGCGTAGGATCCTACGGTCTTGGCGTGCATCCGTGCGTCGCTGCGGTCCGGTCCCAGGTCGACGGGCACGTGCACCTTCCGCCGACCACTGGCGACAACATCGATGTACTGTGGAGACCTCACGCCCCACGTGTTGAGCAATTCGGCGGTACGTCCACCCGGCCTCCCGCATGCCCACTATACGCCCTCGCTCAAAGTCCGTCAACTGCACATACGGTTCACGTCCACGCTGTCGCGGCATGCTACCAGTGTTAAAGACTGCGATGGAGCTCCGTATGCCACGGCAAACTGGCTGACACTGACGGCGGCGGTGCACAAATACTGCGCTGCTAGCGCCATTCGACGGCCAACACCGCGGTTCCTGGTGTGTCCGCTGTGCCGTGCGTGTGATCATTGCTTGTACAGCCCTCTCGCAGTGTCCGGAGCAAGTATGGTGGGTCTGACACACCGGTGTCAATGTGTTCTTTTTTCCATTTCCAGGAGTGTATATCGAACAAAATGAAATAAAAAGATGCATAGAGCGTCTGCCATGTAAGCAGGGGATTCCGGGGCACACATTTTCACCCGTCCCCGTTGATATATATCAACGCCCGTCAGCAGATGACGGTATTAATATAATTCTAATTTCGTTTCTGAGCCACGCACTTGGTCATCTTGCCGGATGTGTGTCGGTTCCATCCTTGTGCAGAGATGTTGTGGCCAATGGGCAAGAGTTATCTTTGCATGTTTGGGTCAGTGCCAGGGTGCCCGGGTCACCGTGTCTCCGAGTTCCGAGCGGACATGGAGTTCGAGTTGGGTTGGAGCTGCAGTCAGCTTCGTACAGCCAGGACTCGCCCGACCGTCGCCGACACACGTAATGTGAGTGGGAACGACCGTGGTTGGTCGTTTGGTCGGTCGTTCATCGAACGACGTGTATTTGGTCGCCGACCGCTTGTGGAAACTCTTTGTGTGTCGAATTGATTTGTTCTTGTTGTTCCACAGTGATTGCTTTTACAATTGTTCGCGTTCTGGTGCAAGTGTGTTTACGTGGAACTGTGTGTAGCTTCTGTGATTTCCACTGAGAAGATGAATGCTGTCTGCGTACTGGAGTAGGCAGTTGGTCGGTTGGGGCAGAGGGAATTGATTAGGTTGTGGGTTGGTTCTTCAGCCGTCCTTAGGTCGTGTTGCAACCTGATTGTTTAGTGTTACGCTTGGCTACCCGTCTCACCTAAACTGTGGTTAGAGTTTCCTCCCCAGGCCGACCCTTGGAGCACTTCTGAGCACCGCTGTTTGTTGTCTGTGATTGTCATTTTATTTGGTCGCAGGTACTGTGCCAGGTGTTCAGTCGTGTATTAATATTGTCTGCTTTATGTTTAGTATATGGCCTTCAGCCGAACTTCATGACAACTAGTTTAAGAGTAGGCCTTCAGCCATGTTTCTTTTAAAATTCTTGTTGCTCTGTATCTAGGCCTTCAGCCGAGTTTGTTTCAGAATCTGTGGCTTTAATATGTAAATCCTTGTCTGTAAGATTTCTCTTTAATTATCTTGAATTCTTGAAACGGCCGTCACCCGTGTTCCGTAAATGTTTATCTTAAGATTGTCTTTAATTATTCTTGGGTAATTGATTTAGCCTTCAGCCGACAAGATACTTCAAGCTTTTCTGTTGTACTGTGTAAAGGCTTATCTTTAAAGCATCTCCTTCATAATGAAAAGAAATTTTTTTTTAAATTGGGCTTTCAGTTGAAGAATTAACTTGAATTCTCCTTAATATGGCCATTAGCCGGAATTTGTAAATGCTTGGCTTTTAAAGAATTTCCTTAGCTGATCTGAAATATTAATTCGTCCTTTAGCCGAGAAGATAGTGTTATTTTACTCAAGTAAGGCCTTCAGTCGCCACTCTAAATCCATGTGTTTTAAAAGTAATCATTTAAACTTATTCTGGAGAAGTTACTTGGGCCCTCAGCCGTGAATTAATCTTTGTTGTTTTAAAGAGAAAACTGTGCATTGGCTTGAGGAATAAAGCTGTGAGTGTTCTTGTATAACTACCAGTAATTGACCTTGGCCCCTTTCCACAATATGATCCGCTCTGTGCTGCGAGACCAGATTTCAGGTCCGATAAAGGAAGACTCCGAGGCAGTTCAAAGACGGGCTCCTAGATTTGTTACCGGTAGGTTCGAGAAACATGCAAGTATTACAGAGATGTTTTGGGAACTCAACTGGGAATCACTGAAGGGAAGTAACGTTCCCTTCGTGGAGCACTACTGAGAAAATGTAGAGAACAGGCTTTTGCAGTTGACTGTAGAACGATAACACTGCCGCGAAAATATATTTCGCATATCGACTATGAAGATAAGTTAAGAGATATTAGGGTTCATAAAGAGGCATATAGACAATCGTTTTTCCCTCTCTCTGTTTGCGAGTGGAACAGGAATAAAAATGACAAGTAATGTACAGGGTACCCTCTGCGACGCACTGTACGTTGGCTACTGGAATACAAGAAGATGTAGATGTAGATGTAGATGTAGTTGTAGAACTAGATCATCGGTTGACGCTCACATCCTTCCTTGATTGCCTGCATCTTGACCGTCTGTACATCTTGCTTCGAAAGTTCCTGACCATTGCAGTACTTTGCTGTCACACATGACAGTACGTTATGTTGACTGCATGAAATCAGGTGGACCTCACAGCATGAGGAAATGGAATGACTGCACCCACTTCACACTTGGCAGGAGACTTTATGACTCCAGGTATCTTTACGTGCTCGCCGTGCGCCCAGAACTGAAAGCCAAGCAGAAACGCTGTGCAACACTCGTCCACAAAGCTTCGCCGGATTTTCATTGTGGTTTTAACTTCGCGACCGATTTGACCTTGGAAAAAAAGAAAAATACCTCGTATTTATGTGAACGTTACAGGGAACTAATGAATACTTATTTACCGTTTCAGACACATACAGGGTGTTTCAAAAATGACCGGTATATTTGAAACGGCAATAAAAACTAAACAAGCAGCGATAGAAATACACCGTTTGTTGCAATATGCTTGGGACAACAGTACATTTTCAGGCGGACAAACTTTGGAAATTGCAGTAGTTACAATTTTCAACAACAGATGGCGCTGCAAGTGATGTGAAAGATATAGAAGACAACGCAGTCTGTGGGTGCGCCATTCTGTACGTCGTCTTTCTGCTGTAAGCGTGTGCTGTTCACAACGTGCAAGTGTGCTGTAGACAACATGGTTTATTCCTTAGAACAGAGGATTTTTCTGGTGTTAGAATTCCACCGCCTAGAACACAGTGTTGTTGCAACAAGACGAAGCTTTCAACGGAGGTTTAATGTAACCAAAGGACCGAAAAGCGATACAATAAAGGATCTGTTTGAAAAATTTCAACGGACTGGTAACGTGACGGATGAACGTGCTGGAAAGGTAGGGCGACCGCGTACGGCAACCACAGAGGGCAACGCGCAGCTAGTGCAGCAGGTGATCCAACAGCGGCCTCGGGTTTCCGTTCGCCGTGTTGCAGCTGCGGTCCAAATGACGCCAACGTCCACGTATCGTCTCATGCGCCAGAGTTTACACCTCTATCCATACAAAATTCAAACGCGGCAACCCCTCAGCGCCGCTACCATTGCTGCACGAGAGACATTCGCTAACGATGTAGTGCACAGGATTGATGACGGCGATATGCATGTGGGCAGCATTTGGTTTACTGACGAAGCTTATTTTTACCTGGACGGCTTCGTCAATAAACAGAACTGGCGCATATGGGGAACCGAAAAGCCCCATGTTGCAGTCCCATCGTCCCTGCATCCTCAAAAAGTACTGGTCTGGGCCGCCATGTCTTCCAAAGGAATCATTGGCCCATTTTTCAGATCCGAAACGATTACTGCATCACGCTATCTGGACGTTCTTCGTGAATTTGTGGCGGTACAAACTGCCTTAGACGACACTGCGAACACCTCGTGGTTTATGCAAGATGGTGCCCGGCCACATCGCACGGCCGACGTCTTTAATTTCCTGAATGAATATTTCGATGATCGTGTGATTGCTTTGGGCTATCCGAAACATACAGGAGGCGGCATGGATTGGCCTCCCTATTCGCCAGACATGAACCCCTGTGCCTTCTTTCTGTGGGGACACTTGAAAGACCAGGTGTACCGCCAGAATCCAGAAACAATTGAACAGCTGAAGCAGTACATCTCATCTGCATGTGAAGCCATTCCGCCAGACACGTTGTCAAAGGTTTCGGGTAATTTCATTCAGAGACTACGCCATATTATTGCTACGCATGGTGGATATGTGGAAAATATCGTACTATAGTGTTTCCCAGACCGCAGCGCCATCTGTTGTTGAAAATTGTAACTACTGTAATTTCGAAAGTTTGTCTGCCTGAAAATGTACTGTTGACCCAAGCATATTGCAACAAACGGTGTATTTCTATCGCTGCTCGTTTAGTTTTTATTGCCGTTTCAAATATACCGGTCATTTTTGAAACACCCTGTATATACCCTACCGGCCATTATAATTGCTACACCAAGAATCAATGCAGATGACAAACGGTTATTCATTGCACAAATATATTATACTAGAACTGACATGTGATCGCATTTTCACGCAATTTGGGTGCATACATCCTGAGAAATCAGTACCCAGAACAACTACCTCTGGCCGTAATAACGGTCTTGATACGCCTGGACTTTGAGTCAAACAGAGCTTGGATGGCGTGTACAGGCACAGCTGCCCATGCAGCTTCAACACGATACCACAGTTCATCAAGAGTTGTGACTGGCGTATTGTGACGAGCCAGTTGCTAGGCCACCATTGACCAGACATTTTCAAATGGTGAGAGATCTAGAGAATGTGCTAGCCAGGGCAGCAGTCGAACATTTTCTGCATCCAGAAAGGTGCGTACAGGACCTGCAACACGCGGTCGTGCATTATCCTGCTGAAATGTAGGGTTTCGTAGGGATCGAATGAAGGGTAGGGCCGGCCGGAGTGAACGATCGGTTCTAGGCACTACAGTCTGGAACCGCGCGACCGCTACGGTCGCAGGTTCGAATCCTGCCTTGGGCATGGATGTGTGTGTTGTCCTTATGTTAGTTAGGTTTAAGTAGTTCTAAGTTCTAGGGGACTGATGACCTCAGCATTTTAAACATTTGAAGGGTAGAGCCACGAGTCGTAACACATCTGAAATGTGACGTCCACTGTTCGAAGAGCCGTCAATGCGAACAAGAGGTGAACGAGACGTGTAAGCAATGGCACCCCATACCATCACGCCGGGTGATAGATACGCCAGTATGCCGATGAATACATGCTTCCAATGTGCGTTCACCGCGATGTCGCCAAACACGGATGCGACCATCATGTTGCTGTAAACAGAACCTGGAGTCATCCGAAAAAATGACGTTTTGCCATTCGTGCACCCAGGTTCGTCGTTGAGTACACCATCGCAGGCGCTCCTGCCTGTGAAGCAGCGTCAAGGGTAACCGCAGCCATTGTCTCTGAGCTGATAGTCCATGCTGCTGCAAACGTCGTCGAACTGTCCGTGCAAATGTTTGTTGTCTTGCAAACGTCCCCATCTGTTGACTCAGGGATCAAGACGTGGCTGCACGATCCGTTACAGCCATGAGGATAAGATGCCTGTCATCTCTCGTGCTAGTGATACGAGGCCGTTGGGATCCAGCACGGCGTTCCGTATTACCCTCCTGAACCCACCGATTCCATATTATGCTAACAGTCATTGGATCTCGACCAACGCGAGCAGCAGTGTCGCGATACGATAAACCGCAATCGCGATAGGCTAAAATCCGACCTTTATCAAGGTCAGAAACGTGATGGTACGCTTTTCTCCTCCTTACACGAGGCATCACAACAACGTTTCACCAAGCAACGCCGGTCAACTGCTGTTTGTGTATCAGAAATCGGTTGGAAACTTTCCTCATGTCAGCACGTTGTTGGTGTCGCCACCGGCACCAACCTTGTGTGGATGCTCTGAAAAGCTAATCATTTGCATATCACATCATCTTCTTCCTGTCGGTTAAATTTCGCGTCTGCAGCACGTCATCTTCGTGGTTTAGCAATTTTAATGGACATTAGTGTAGATTAGGATTAAAATACTTTTCTGTACTGAAGGCGAGATTCATTTTTTACGCTCTACCGAAAGCCACTAGTCTAATTGATTCTTCTTTAATTTTGTTTTGTTATAATTGAAATAACGCTAATTTAAATTATTATGAAATAAAATTGTGTGTAACAGAAACAGGTGAGAATTCGAAACATAAACACAATAAAATAGTCAACTAGTCGACATTTTTTGAGAAAATAATTGTTATTGCAAAAACCACTAAACTATTAGACTGGAAAATGTATAATATATTTAAAGCTACAAATGTCTTACTTTGCATCGAAAACTGGGATGAACTGATTTCTAGTTCAGTATCTGATAAAAGAATCACTAACGGTAGCTTGTACTTACAGGTTACTAGAGACTTTCTGAATCGACAAATACGTTATCACGTTAAATAAGGAGTATTTTCTTTTGTTTCAGCTCGCACGTATGATGTGTGTCAACTGAAGCGAGAGGGATTGAAACCATGGTCTTCCCACATTCCAGCCCAGAAACGACAAGTAGTCTGCAAGTGAGGAATGGATAATGTGTGTGCGGCCAAGAACAGATGAGTAGTAAGTGTCTCTAAACTGACTACCAACAAATTCAAGCACTAAAACTGTCGATATCTTTGCACCACAAAGCATTATTTTTTAACAAAATCTCTGCTGATACTTTGGTGATGGTTTAGACGGAATGGCAGATATTTTCAAGAACTGGCATTATAAACAACAGCAACATAATTAGTTCGTATAAATATGTGTACAATTTACAGTGAGTGTTTCATTGTTATGCATATAAAAGCCTCATTACAATAGTCAACACTCCACAGATAAAAATACTGATTAACACCACTTCCCCGGCCACTGTGGCCGAGCGGTTGTAGGCGCTTCAGTCCGGAACCGCGTGACTGCTACGGTCGCAGGTTCGAATCCTGCCTCGGGCATGGATGTGTGTGATGTCCTTAGATTAGTTACGTTTAAGTAGTTCTAGGGGACTGATGACCTATAGTGCTCAGAGCCATTTTTTGAACACCACTCCCTTTTTATTTTCAAAGTTCCCACTATCGACTGTTATACACATTTCGCTCTTCTTCTGTGGACATTTTTGTGCAAGTTTATGAGGTTCATAATGTGAACAGCTATTCCTCTCTTGTGTACAGCTGTTGTCTGCAGAGTTTACTGTTCATCCTTCCCTGCAGCCTAATATGTAAAGCAGTTGATGTACCGACCGAAGGATTCGACACTTACTTTAATGCTCGGGTTTATTCACAACTGAAACACTGTGGAATAAGTAAATCAGATCATAGGTGCCGTGTCAAAGTCCACTAGAGCCAAAATAGAACAAGATAGTTTTATAAGAAAATACAGGATTCAACAGCCACGTCGTCTCACGGAATTAACTAAGTCATCAAAAGTACGAATGCGGTAGAAATCCAGCGAAATGGCACGGCTAGTCTCCTCCCTCAGTCTGTGTTGCTAGGCGATACGAATTGCCTTCAACAGCCGATTCGAGTCCTTAAACAAGGGCCACGAGCGGTAGCTGAGGGCACCTTGATAATAGACGTTGGTCGGAAACAGTCTGAATAGCTTGTATGGGAGTTGCAGGACAGATTGTGCCGAGAAATAAATGTTAAGAAAAATAATTCGACGCGTTGCACCTTTTCCGAGTTAATTACCATTTAAATTAGTCAATCAGACCGTAGCTTGCGCAAACTCAAGCGGCCAGCCATATGTAATTAGCGCAGTTCTTCTCATAGAGTAGACGATATCTCGGGTTCGATCCTTACTTGTTCGGTTTTATGCAACCAAACGAAGAACACGTTTGGCGACACTATCTCCGACGATCAGCTTGAATTTGCGCGGGCAACGGCCTGGTTGGCTAACTTCAACGTTAATTAACTCGGAAACTACCCTGCAGCACCCTTACAAGCTTTTCAGATGGTTTCTGACCACCATGTATACTGTGAGTGTCCTTGACGCTTTCCTAGTAGTCAGCGCTCCCAAGACAAGTTCTGACCACGACGTAAGTCACCGTTTGTGCGGTCCCCATGCCGATATGGAGCCGGAGTTTGAGTCGCCATTAGGTCACGTTACAATACAGATAACGGCCATTCGAACTTGATGGCCAGTGAATGTGAAACGGGCAGCCGATGTATTGGACAGGGAATGTGTTGGATTTATCTGTGTGAGCCGATGACTGGACTACGCATGATCTCTTTTATACTAAAAGGCTATTAGCAGTTTGATAGACATAGTAACCTCTAGTAACGTCAACAGCAAAAAATTTTGCAGGACTTGAGTTTGTAAGAAGTTTCAGTAAGGCAACAGGACAGTTAAATGACGCCCAATCAAACTGCACCACAAATGCAAATTAGAAAACAGGACTCAGCTACAGTATGTGTTAGAGATCTATTGATGCATTGAAGCTGCACCAAATGGCTCTGAGCACTATGGGACTCAACTGCTGAGGTCATTAGTCCCCTAGAACTTAGAACTAGTTAAACCTAACTAACCTAGTGACATCACAAACATCCATGCCCGAGGCAGGATTCGAACCTGCGACCGTAGCGGTCTTGCGGTTCCAGACTGCAGCGCCTTTAACCGCACGGCCACTTCGGCCGGCGAAGCTGCACCAGTGAAAGCTATAAACGGCATTAATTGAATTAATCGCCGCTTACCGATAACCCAATGGTAAATTCCTGTGGTTGTTTACCACCGCTGCCGCGCTGGTGTTGCATCCAAAAACAATGAAACGCATACAAGTCGTCCTGATCTTATGTACGACATACTTTTTTACATGAAGCAGTGATGTCTGTTGAAATTCTTTACGCGTCTATAGTAGACCTATATTCCACCGTTTCAAGAGAAGCTTCTATGACTCTTTCGCTTTTCAGTATTTTCGGAAGGTAGAGTGTGCGTGCCCCATGAAATTAAAACAACGAAAATATAATAGCAATTACAATTAGTAGACGTTACTGCGCTTATGGGAACTGTCTAGGATATGCTTCACAAACGTAAATATCATGACTAGAAAACAATGCCATGGAGAGTGTAAGGCTGTCCAGCACTACTTTACAAGTTATATTCCAGAGGCAGTCGGCTAGCTCGAATGGTTCATACATCGGAGTCGTTAGTACACGTGATTCAGATTTAACAAGGGCGCATCAAAACTGTACATCTTAACGTCAAGCAGCTGCTGTTCCACATATATTGAAGTATTAAATATATCTTTAAGGGAAATTTTCACTCTAAAATATCCACACAGTTCTGAATTATTTACTCTCTCCTTAAATAAGCTTCTGAGCAGACGCGGCCTGCCATCCCTTTACTTAGCAATTATGATGAGGATCTAACCATATTTACAGCAGCTTTCGCTGAGTGCATTTCATTTTAGCTTGAGCGCTCTTCATAGCAACAGAGCGACCGAATAAAAGTCATATGCCTCCGGGCGCGGAATAACGTTAAATGGCGTAATTTAGCAGTACACGTCGCGTTGTTAATGAAATTTTCCTTCCTGGGAATTACGTGCACACGCATACCAATTTCATTTTCGATTTTTCCCGGCTCCAAAGGACGACACAATTCTGAAGTAGCTGGAGGTGGGCTTTTCTTTTATTTTCAAAGCAAAATCATACGAACAGAGGAATTAGACTCCGCGTTAAAGCTGTGGTGCCTTTGAATACTTTTTACTATGCACTGTACCGGTCTTGTGAATCATTATGAGCAAATGCTGCAGTTTGTTACTCAGATGCAATGTTCTAAAGTGCTTTCTGAAGCAAGTATGTTTCGACGATGCCAAGCTGTAACGTTCGTGGTCTGACAATGTCAACTTTCATTTTAGCAAAGTTTTCCTTTGTTGCGTTGTTACATATTGCTCTATAGGAAAACTTAGAGAGTTACTTGATCTGCTGAAATCTTTTATAAAACAGTCGTTCTATGTTTGTTTCATTAAAATAGACAATCCGAAAGCCCGTGCCATCATAAAATTCTTTATTTTCGTCGGTGTATCGCCAACGTAACTCTGCCCAAAGTTGGTGACGGAATATGAGGACCCTGCTTCATCATGACTAAGTAATAAAGGAGCAAATGAATTTTAACGTAGCTGTACTTCTCTTGAAGTTAATGCACGTGAAAGATGTGCTGAAATCGCAGCTAGAAATGAAAACCAGAGATCCTGCGCCCCTGGCAGATCTAATAGCGACCCTCCTCCTCCAGAAAACTATACTTATTCAGTTTTTTCGACTCTTATTTAACTAATTTTAATTTTGTAAATAGGCTTCATAAAAATGAAGTACAACGAAACCGACTGGCAGCGAGACTTGATCAAATATATTATTTTTCAAGTCAAGATGCTTTTTCTCAAAGCATACTGATCGTACGGGTTTGAATGAGTTACCATTAGAAAGTCAAACAATAGAAAATCCAGGATGGAAAGTAACAATATTATGAAAAGGAAAGTTGCCACTCATGTGTGGTTTCAATTGCCTGAGACTGCAGTCGTGTGTGTGAGTTGCGTTTGCGTGAGTCGCTCGCTCTCACTCTCTCTCTCTCTCTCTCTCTCTCTCTCTGTGTGTGTGTGTGTGTGTGTGTGTGTGTGTGTGTGTGTGTGTGTGTCGTCTATGCCTTACTGACTGAATGCTTTATTTGTGACAGTCTTTTTGTTGTGCCTATCTGCGGCTCAGCATCTCCACTATGTGGTGAGTGGCAACTTTCCTTTTCATAATATTGTTATCATTAGAAGGGTTCTTGAACCGTGTAAGGTGGAATTGTCTCTTGACCTTCATTTCTTACATATTCCGACCTCACCATCGTATTCTGCGTATCAAGACGTTTCATTCGAGCCCAAACTCGATAGGGTAGAGTCAATTTTACATATTTCCTTTTAGTCGATATGCAAATCTAATGAATAAATCGCAAATGCGCACCGAGATTAAAAAGTCGAGGCTGGCGTACACAAACATTCAAGACACGACGGCCACAGGGGTTTTTGTTCGGCGGAGGCAACCAGCCCTCTGGAAACTCCGTAGGAGGTGTGGGTTAGCACGCAGCTCTGTTGGCCAGCCGACCGCCCACGGACCAAAACAGTTTTTGCAAGATAAAAGGGATATGGCCTGCATGTTCACCTCAAAAGCAAAACCCGCTGTATTGTTTGGGAGAAGCCCAGCATACGCATTTTTTGACGGACCTAGTGCGAAGTCTCAGACTTCTCACAAGTGGACGGTAAACACCTAACGCAGATGCTACACTCCTGGAAATGGAAAAAAGAACACATTGACACCGGTGTGTCAGACCCACCATACTTGCTCCGGACACTGCGAGAGGGCTGTACAAGCAATGATCACACGCACGGCACAGCGGACACACCAGGAACCGCGGTGTTGGCCGTCGAATGGCGCTAGCTGCGCAGCATTTGTGCACCGCCGCCGTCAGTGTCAGCCAGTTTGCCGTGGCATACGGAGCTCCATCGCAGTCTTTAACACTGGTAGCATGCCGCGACAGCGTGGACGTGAACCGTATGTGCAATTGACGGACTTTGAGCGAGGGCGTATAGTGGGCATGCGGGAGGCCGGGTGGACGTACCGCCGAATTGCTCAACACGTGGGGCGTGAGGTCTCCACAGTACATCGATGTTGTCGCCAGTGGTCGGCGGAAGGTGCACGTGCCCGTCGACCTGGGACCGGACCGCAGCGACGCACGGATGCACGCCAAGACCGTAGGATCCTACGCAGTGCCGTAGGGGACCGCACCGCCACTTCCCAGCAAATTAGGGACACTTGCTCCTGGAGTATCGGCGAGGACCATACGCAACCGTCTCCATGAAGCTGGGCTACGGTCCCGCACACCGTTAGGCCGTCTTCCGCTCACGCCCCAACATCGTGCAGCCCGCCTCCAGTGGTGTCGCGACAGGCGTGAATGGAGGGACGAATGGAGACGTGTCGTCTTCAGCGACGAGAGTCGCTTCTGCCTTGGTGCCAATGATGGTCGTATGCGTGTTTGGCGCCGTGCAGGTGAGCGTCACAATCAGGACTGCATACGACCGAGGCACACAGGGCCAACACCCGGCATCATGGTGTGGGGAGCGATCTCCTACACTGGCCGTACACCACTGGTGATCGTCGAGGGGACACTGAATAGTGCACGGTACATCCATACCGTCATCGAACCCATCGTTCTACCATTCCTAGATCGGCAAGGGAACGTGCTGTTCCAACAGGACAATGCACGTCCGCATGTATCCCGTGCCACCCAACGTGCTCTAGAAGGTGTAAGTCAACTACCCTGGCCAGCAAGATCTCCGGATCTGTCCCCCATTGAGCATGTTTGGGACTGGATGAAGCGTCGTCTCACGCGGTCTGCACGTCCAGCACGAACGCTGGTCCAACTGAGGCGCCAGGTGGAAATGGCATGGCAAGCCGTTCCACAGGACTACATCCAGCATCTCTACGATCGTCTCCATGGGAGAATAGCAGCCTGCATTGCTGCGAAAGGTGGATATACACTGTACTAGTGCCGACATTGTGCATGCTCTGTTGCCTGTGTCTATGTGCCTGTGGTTCTGTCAGTGTGATCATGTGATGTATCTGACCCCAGGAATGTGTCAATAAAGTTTCCCCTTCCTGGGACAATGAATTCACGGTGTTCTTATTTCAATTTCCAGGAGTGTATATATTTCCAGATTGGTTTGCTTAGCCATTCTGCCATTTGTAAGAGTAACCCTGATTGATGGACTATTTCTGACGCAATGAGCCATAGGAGTGAGGGAAAGACAGCGGATGATATCCCCTTTCGCTTTTTGCTTGGAGGGAAGTCGTTCCGGTGACGCTCTTGGTAGCAGGAACACGTAGCAGGAGCGAGTGCGCTCGTGCGTGTACGCAGAGAATGAGGAACAAAGTCTCTACTCAGTAGTGCACTGAGAGAGCACCTCTGTTGCTAGCGAATTGGAGTGATACTCTACATTGAGTCGCTCACGATTAAGTGTTTGTTCACTGTGTTGGTCACGACCCTTAAATGTGCGGCCTCGTGGGATTAGCCGAGTGGTCTAAGGCGCTGCAGTTATGGACTGTGCGGCCGGTCCTGGCAGAGGTTCGAGTCCTCTCTCGGGCATGTGGGTGTGTGTTCGTCCTTACGATAATTTAGGTTAAGTAGTGTGTAAGCTTAGGGACTGATGACCTATGCAGTTAAGTCCCATAAGATTTCACACGCATTTGAACATCTTTTAATGTGCGCTGTGAATACAGACAGTGTATTAATTAGCGCCTGCGAATGAATATTGAGTGGCATCATGATGGAGTGGTTATCTGACAGGTGTACCACGCCAGTAGTTAGACTAGGGGCAGATAGGAGTCCTTGACTTCATCAAGGCGTAGTGAGAGTTCGATTGGCAAAGGTCAATCCTGATAGAAAGAGATAGTTTTGTTATTGTTCAGCGGCAAACGACACAGGCAGCAGTCGTCGCAGCTCACGGTATAGTGCGCTGTACAGGATGGGCGTATGGGCAGGCGGTGGGCGTTATGGAATAATAGGGTAATTTTTAGAGAAAGGCCATTTATTGGCTAAAGCATGTTGAAAGGGGCTACATAGGCCTAGGGAGGTGAGGGTGAGCCAGAGCTTATCATTTGGCGAACATTGATCGCGAAGCTACCGAAAGTTGTTGTCTGCCAAAACTAAGTCCACAGTGCCGCAGCACCGGGAGAAGCGGGAGATGTTCAATGCTACAGGGCGCGCATCCGACTTGCGGGTGAGCAAGAATACAAGAGTGCGAGCCCGGCGGCGGGCGGCTGGGTATATTCGACGCACCACGCTGCTTCCTCCGCCCTGATTGGTCAGGACCGAGCAAACCGTGCGTGCGGCATGGAACTTTCCAGAGCGTCGCCTGCTAAGCGACGCCTGGGGCGGCGTTACCTCGTAAGCACATGAGAGAGGCGCGTGATCAATGTGCCCTTCCTCGGTGCTGACTTCCTGTTACTAGACCGTGGGACGAAAGAATTTAGAGGCAGCTAACACTGCCGGCCGTGGCTTGGCCGCAATGGAAAAATGAAGTTACAGTTTGGAGGCTAGTACGAGGGCAGTTCAATAAATAATGCAACACATTTTTTTTCTCGGCCAATTTTGGTTGAAAAAACCGGAAATTTCTTGTGGAATATTTTCAAACATTCCCGCTTCGTCTCGTATAGTTTCATTGACTTCCGACCGGTGGCAGCGCTGTACGGAGCTGTTAAAATGGCGTCTGTAACGGATGTGCGTTGCAAACAACGGGCAGTGATCGAGTTTCTTTTGGCGGAAAACCAGGGCATCTCAGATATTCATAGGCGCTTGCAGAATGTCTACGGTGATCTGGCAGTGGACAAAAGCACGGTGAGTCGTTGGGCAAAGCGTGTGTCATCATCGCCGCAAGGTCAAGCAAGACTGTCTGATCTCCCGCGTGCGGGCCGGCCGTGCACAGCTGTGACTCCTGCAATGGCGGAGCGTGCGAACACACTCGTTCGAGATGATCGACGGATCACCATCAAACAACTCAGTGCTCAACTTGACATCTCTGTGGGTAGTGCTGTCACAATTGTTCACCAGTTGGGATATTCAAAGGTTTGTTCCCGCTGGCTCCCTCGTTGTCTAACCGAACACCATAAAGAGCAAAGGAGAATCATCTGTGCGGAATTGCTTGCTCGTCATGTGGCTGAGGGTGACAATTTCTTGTCAAAGATTGTTACAGGTGATGAAACATGGGTTCATCACTTCGAACCTGAAACAAAACGGCAATCAATGGAGTGGCGCCACACCCACTCCCCTACCAAGAAAAAGTTTAAAGCCATATCCTAAGCCGGTAAAGTCATGGTTACAGTCTTCTGGGACGCTGAAGGGGTTATTCTGTTCGATGTCCTTCCCCATGGTCAAACGATCAACTCTGAAGTGTATTGTGCTACTCTTCAAAAATTGAAGAAACGACTTCAGCGTGTTCATAGGCACAAAAATCAGAACGAACTTCTCCTTCTTCATGACAACGCAAGACCTCACACAAGTCTTCGCACCCGAGAGGAGCTCACAAAACTTCAGTGGACTGTTCTTCCTCATGCACCCTACAGCCCCGATCTCGCACCGTCGGATTTCCATATGTTTGGCCCAATGAAGGACGCAATCCGTGGGAGGCACTACGCGGATGATGAAGAAGTTATTGATGCAGTACGACGTTGGCTCCGACATCGACCAGTGTAATGGTACCGTGCAGGCATACAGGCCCTCATTTCAAGGTGGCGTAAGGCCGTAGCATTGAATGGAGATTACGTTGAAAAATAGTGTTGTGTAGCTAAAAGATTGGTGAATAACCTGCTGTATTTCAATGCTGAATAAAACAACCCCTGTTTCAGAAAAAAAATGTGTTGCATTACTTATTGAACTGCCCTCGTATAGTAAAGTCTGCTACTGTCTGGCTCATCCTTTACAGCGCTACAGCATAGGCGAGCCCCATCTTTCCTCCATTAGAAATAACATACTTCATTCACGTCACTCCATTACATTTCTCACGCGACAGCCTCGACCGTACTTAGAAAAATTCAATCGGATAATTATTCAAGTTGAGTAGGCGCGGCTCTCAGCCATTCGCCGAGTAAATAACATTCTTAAAGAAAAGGGATAAAAGAGCTTTTCCACACTTTGCATATAAACGTCATTAACAGGATTCCTATCCATAAGAAGTAACCTCCTATTCTGAAAAGAACCCGGAAATTTGTGTATCAGTTTATAAATAAAAGTTTCACTTGATTTTCTTCAATTTTGCAATAAATAATATTTTCCAGTCGTTTAATGTTTTTCTTACACTAACTAGCAGTACTCCAGTACCCAAGTATCCCGTTAGTCACGTAAGAAAATAAAATATTTTTGTGTCTTTTCCTTACAGTGGACGACTCCAGAAGATATTTATTGCTGCAAGTTTTTCAGGTATTTCTTTTTGGTACGTTAGGAGCATCTGTCTGACTTGGGGGGTGGAAATTGATTCTTGGAGGAGCCAAAGGGCACTTGTCAGATCAATCCGTTGTGCAACTCGTCAACATAACACCCACACACTGACAACCAGCTTCTAACACTGCCTACCAATTTTGCGCTAAAACTTACTATTTGTGGAAAATTTTAGGACAAAAGTGGCTTTTAATTGTCGTAGGCAGAAGGGCATGATGGATGCCCAGCTTCATACCTACGAGTATAAAAGTGCGGAAGTTTCGCAGGGTTCCCCTGGTACAAGAATTATACTAATTAAGAATCTGTCGGATCGATTAACAAGAACATTAAGATTTTCTATGTTTTAAGATGTATTGAGCTTCATTTGCATTGTAATAACCACAAAATAGCTAATAAGTCATTAAGGTCTATTTTCAGTGATCTTGAGGATATCACGCGCTTGATCAATATAATGACGAATGTCAGAGAAAACGGTTTTTTGCGTGAGAGGACTGAGCGTAAATGAAAAGAGTAGCTGTCTATAAGTACAACGACAGTTATTTGGTAGTGGTGATGGTGGGTGGTGGTGGTGGTGGTGGTGGTGGTGGTAGTGGTAAGTTCCTATGGGACCAAAATACTGAGGTAGTCGGTCCCTAGACTTACACACTACTTAATCTAACTTAAAATAACTTACGCTAAGGACAACACACACACTCCTGCCCGCGGGAGGACAAGAAACCTCCGACGGGGGAGCCGCGTGAACCGTGACAAAGCGCCCTAGACCACGTGGCGAGAGTTATTAATCAGTCACAGAATGCTTATTTTTTTACTTACACAGGTAACCGCATCAATTGATACTTGGGAGCCGCAGAATTACTGGTCGAAGGGACAAGTAAATTACACGTACCTTCCACATGTTTTGCTTGCTGCTCCATAATCACGACACGCTCCAGTCCTCAGTCGGCAGAAACAGACAAAAATGGTGTCATGCTTCAGCACTTGGTCGGCGACCCCTGAGAGCGTATCACACCGGAAAGAAGTAGCAGCAAAGTATCCATTGCTGAACATGAGCGTGTAGACGGCAGCTGCGTGACCCAGGTGAACTGTTGCCACATAAACCGTGTTGGCGATAGAAGTCAGTTCGGTAGTGGTGGTTCCTTTCAGAATCTAACTGGGCGAAATGAAACTGTGACAACAGCATGTGTTTAGTTGGCTGGCTCTAGGCACTATGGGGCTTAACATCTGAGGTGACCACTCCCCTAGACCTAGAACTACTTAAACCTAAGGACATCACACATCTATGCCCGAGGCAGGATTTGAACCTGCGACCATAGCAGCAGCGCGGTTCCGGACTGAAGCGCCTAGAACCGCTTGTTTAGTTGTGAGACGAGAGAAAGTCTACTTCTCCTAGGCGAAGCAAAAGAGGTAAGAGAACTCACGCATATCTGCCGGATAGTCCTTAAACCGACTTTTTTTTTCCTCCGATCAGCTTCCACAACCCCTCTGTGGCTGCAGGCTCGGTACGGCCCTAGATGGAACATCCGTAAACTGTACAGTGTCATGATTCTCCAACGTAATTTTCTGTTGAGAATAACCTACGTGAGGTTCAATCAGTTGTTTTTTATGGTTTATGTTGGTTTCTTCTAAGCTGCAGATATTCCACAATGTCATCGTTTCTGTTCCATGTTTTCTAGTTATGCCTCTAACTGACCTAATAAACTCACGTTCACAGTCCGCATTCAGGCATTGTCCTTAGATTTTACTACCGATAGTTCAGTGCCATGTAAGTGGGGCGATGGTATGATGGATTTGGAAACTTATTATTTTGTATTACTAAATTCTTCCTCCCAACATTCTTCTAGGCTAAACACGATTGGCGGTGGCGTGTTTGTTGCTGTCAGAAGCAGTTTAACTTATCGCGAAATTGAAGTAGATACTTCCTGTGAGTTAGTATGGGCAGACGTCATTGTTGGCAACCGGAATAAAATATTTGGATCCTTTTACCGACCTCCCAATTAAGATGATACAGTTGCTGAAAGGTTCAAAGAAAACTTGAGTTTGATTTCAAACACGTACCCGACTCATACGATAATAGTTGGTGGTGACTTCAATTTACCCTCGATATGTTGGCGGAAATACATGTTTAATTCCGGAGGTACGCATAAAATACCATCCGAAATTATGCTAAACGCATTCTCAAAAAATTATTTCGAGCAGTTAGTTCGTGAGCCCACGCGAATAGTAAACGGTTATGAAAACACACTTGACCTCTTAGCAGCAAATAATCCTGAGTTAATAACGGGCATCAAAACCGATTCAGGGATTAGTGAACCCAGGGTTGTCGTAGCGAGATTGAATATTGTAATCCCCAAATCCCGAATAGATATCTTAACGGTGCGAAAAGTGGCAGTTGGCCCCAAATAACGAAAAGTGTGAGGTCATCCGCATGAGTGCTAAAAGGAACTCAAACATCGGTTACATTATAAATCAGTCTAATCTAAGAGCCATAAATTCAACTAAATACCTAGGAATTGCAATTACGAACAACTTAAACTGGAAAGAACACATAGAAGATGTTGTGGGGAAGGCTAACCAAAGGCTGCGTTTTATTGGCAGGACACTTAGAAAATGTAACAGACCTACTAAGGAGACTGCCTACACTACGCTTGTCCGTCCTCTTTTAGAATACTGCTGCGCGGTGTGGGATCCTTACCATATAGGACTGACGGAGTACATCGAAAAAGTTCAAAGAAAGGCACCACGTTTTGTACTATCGCGAAATATGGGAGAGAGTGTCACAGAAATGATACAGGATTTGGCTGGAAATCGTTAAATGAAAGGCGTTTTTCGTTCTTCTCACGAAATTCCAATCACCGACTTTCTCCTCCGAATGCGAAAATATTTTGTTGACACCGACCTACATAGGGAGGAACGATCACCACGATAAAATAAGGAAAATCAGAACTCGTACGGAAAGACATCGGTGTTCATTCTTTCCGCGCGCTGTACGAGATTGGAATAATAGAGAATTGTGAAGGTGTTTCGCTGAACCCTCTGCCAGGCACTTAAATGCAGAGTATACATGTATATGTAGATCCACATAGCCTAAATTTCCCAGGTTGAGACGAATAGCATCATCTTGCATTAAGGGCATTTGGCAACCAAGAATCTAGAACTTTATAATTTCTTCCTACGAAGAGCTAGTGAGGGTTCTTGGAAAGAATCACCATGATTTTAGGTATAGATGCATTGAAATTATATGTCTCCACAGAATAATGTAATTGTGCAACACTTGTTGTGAAATTGTTCACTGGTAGAATATCGCAACTTGGCGTTCTATAAACAGAGTGTGGTTGGTTGGTTGTTTGGGGAAGGAGACCAGACAGCGTGGTCATCGGTCTCATCGGATTAGGGAAGGATGTCGGCCGTGCCCTTTGAGAGGAACCATCCCGGCATTTGCTTGGAGTGATTTAGGGAAATCACGGAAAACCTAAATCAGGATGGCCGGACGCGGGATTAAACCGTCGTCCTCCCGAATTAAAGAGAGTGTGGAAAACTGTTTTTGGCGCAGATATCGGTATTAAAATTTGCAAATCCGAGATCAGTCAGCGTTTCCCGGGAGAGATATTTGCAGTTAATTTTTAATCCCCTGAACAATCGTGCTTTCATTTGGAAGGGAGTCAAATACACACATCAAAAAATGTTTTGCATCACCCTGGTTTCCCAGAACCCCTCAAGATAGACGTTGACTGTGGGCATTGTATCACAGACACAGACCCTTTGGCTGTTCAGAGATGTCACTAAACCCGCCAAAGAGCATGAGCATAGAATATTAGACGGAGGACGTCCGACAGCCGATCAGTTCCAATCATTCTACCAGGAAGGAGGTACATGGCTCATGTTGTCTGAAGTTCAACCATGCCTAGATGGTCAATACCGCGGTTCTATCGCGTCTGCATTGTTTCTTGGTGCCAGGAAGGTTTCTCAACAAGGGAAGAGTCAAGGCGTCTCAGAGTGAACCGCGGATGTTATTCGGACATAGAGGAGAAACAGCGAGACAAGAACTGTCGATGACTTGCCTCGCTTAGGCCGCCCAAGGGCTACTACTGCAGTGGATGACCGCTACCTACGGATTATGGCTGCAACCGCGACACCATGCAGCGCGGTACAGATGGGCCCAACAACAAGCCGAATGGACCGCTCAGGATTGGTATCACGTTCTCTTCACCGATCAGTGTCGCAAACGCTTTCAACCAGACAATCGACGGAGACGTGTTTGGAGGCAACCCGGTCAGGCTGAACGCCTTAGACTCACTGTCCAGCGAGTGCAGCAAGGTGGAGCTTCCTGCCTTTTAGGGGTGGCATTATATGGGGCCCACGTACGCCCCTGGTGGTGTACGATACGTGAATGCCATCCTCCGACCGATAGTGCAATCATATCGGCAGCATATTGGCGAGGCATTCGTCTTCATGGACGACAATTCGCGCCCCCATCGTGCACATCTTGTAAATTACTTCCTTCAGGATAATGACATCCCTCGACTAGAGTGGCCAGCATGTTCTCCAGACATGAACCCTATCGACATGCCTGGGATAGACTGAAAATGGCTGTTTATGGAAGACGTGACCCAGCAACCACTCTGAGGGCTCCACGCCGTATTGCCTTTGAGGAGTGGAACAATCTGGACCAACAGTCCTTGATGAACTTATGGATAGTATGCCACGACGAATACAGGCATGCATCAATGCAAGAGGACGTGCTACTGGGTATTAGAGGTACCGGTGTGTACAGCAATCTGGACCACCACTCCTGAAGATCTCGCTGTATGGTGATGCAACATGCAATGTGTGGTTTTCATGAGCAATAAAAAGGGCGGAAATGATGTTTATGTTGACCTCTACTCCAGTTTTCTGTACAGATTGCGGAACTCTGGGAACCGAGGTGATGCAGATCTTTTTTTGATATGTGTACTACAGGTATCACCTAGGTCTGCCTGTCACGGTATTGTGACTTATCGAGCTTTGATGTAGTAAGCCTTGCGTTACATACAGAGCCGAGGGTATCGTCAGAAGTGCCCCAGGGAATGTGATGGGACCGCTGTTGTTATCTGTGCACATAAATTATTTGGCGGGCAGGATGAGCACCAACGTGCGATTGTTTGCTGATGATGCTGTGGTGTGCGGAAAGGTATCGTCGTTGAGTGTCCGTAGGAGGATACAATATGATTTAGACAAAATTTCCAGTTGGTTTGATGAGTTGCAGCTTGTTCTAGTCGTAGGAAAATGTAAGTTAATGCAGATGAGTACGTGAATCTATCCCGTAATGGAATACATCGTTAGTAGTGCGCTGCTTGACACAGTCACGTCGTTTAAATAGCTAGACGTAACGTTGCAAAGCGATATGAAATGGAACTAGCGCATATAGACGGTATTAGGAGGAGAGAATGTTCGATTTCGGTTTATGTGGAGAATTTTAGCAAAGTATGTTTCATCTGTAATGGAGATCGCATATGGAACACTAGTGCGATCCGGTCTGGAGAACTGCTGGAGTGTTTTGGATCACGAGCAAGCCGGATTAAAGGAAGCAGTTCAGTACCGGGCTGCTAGATTTCTTACCTGTAGCTTCGATCAACACGCAAGTACTACGGAGATGCTTCGTGAACTTAAATGGGAATCCGTGTGAGGGAAGACGAGGCTCTTTTCGCCAAACGACATTGAGAAACTTTAGAGAACAGGTTTATGCAGCTGACTGTTGAACGATTACACTGCCGCCAACGTACATTTCGCGTTACGACCGCAAAAGGCACGAGAATTAGGGCTGTTGAGGAGGCACGTAGACTCGTTTTTCGCTCGCTCTATTTGCGAGTAGAACGGGAAAGTAAACGGCAAGTACGAGGCACCCTCCGCTATGCACCACATGGTGGCTAGCGGAGTATGTGTATAAATGTAGATGTAGGTGTAGAAGCAAACTACTGCGGTGGAGGCACCACGTGAGTCAGACCGTGTTCTGGGCTGTGTAGTGTGCACAGCCCAGCTGTCAACATACCACTTGCTGGACAGGAGCGGCTCTCTCCGTGACAAAGCGAGGACCAGAAGCGCCGCGAGCTGTCATTAACAGCTGTGTTTACAGTATGACTGGGATGGTGCCTCTGACTGGGTTAAGGATACAGGGTACTTTTTCGGCTCTATATTATGTAAAAATCGACGCCTATTTCTTTCAGGCCATGTTTATAATGTATGTTTTACAGTTCTTTGTTGATATCAGGTAACGCAGCACACTTTCCATACAAATCTGAAGTACTCTGAATATTCTTCAACCTGCTTAGGGTTATTAAAAAAATTACAAAGAAATTAATACATTTTCTTTCCAAAATGCTTCCTCAAATTGAGGTACCACTCAATCTAATGTTATACATTTGAAGGAGACCAAATTTTTACCAGATATGCATGATATGATGGCTGAGGTACTAGACCTATTTAATTCCACCTATTATGTCTATTACAAGGATAAAAAATATCACTTCTTACATTTTAGTTTTTACAACTTTTTCCTAATTAAAAATGGTATTTTTTCTATAATTTAGTTGATCCTGCAATAAAACTTAGGTCTAATACATAAGTATACTCTATTGCAACAGAAAAAAATTAGAGCAATGCTTTATATGCTTTAGGAAATAATTGTACCTGAATACTGAAAAATACAACTTGTGGGAAATTGCGAATGAAGATGTGAATCCAATTAAATTGTGCCTCAGAACATTCCTGAACCATGGTCTTTATCCTGCAGCATTTCTTCATCTTCAAGCTTCCTCTTGGCATTCCTTTTAGCACTTCTTGCTTCTTTGGTAACCTGAAGAGCGAATCTTTCAGCTTCATGCACCCGTTGTCGGTCACACGCAAGCAATTGATCTCCAATATTGGAGCCACATTTTATGCCTAAATTTCTAAGGACTTCCAACCTTCCTATCACTTCATCATTGAAACATATTACTGCATCTAGTAAACCAAATTTTAATGTATTCCGTCCTACAAAAACATTCTTGGGTAACCTTTCCCAATTGCAACCTTCCCCATATGCAGACTAACTTCTATATCTATTCTGAGTGGCCCCATGAAGATATTTACTAAGCAAAACAGTGTCATTCAGGTCTCTAAAAATTGGTTTTATTTAATTCATAACATGCTCAGGAAGAGAATGCTTATGGTGGTATATTTCACCACTTTCTTTTGCTTCTTGGTAACCACACCATGAATCTGCTCCTTTAGGGCAAAGTCCGTGAAACAGGTTGGTCATCTGTGGACAACTACTGAAAGTAGGTAGCCCATACAGCTTTTCTCATTGCTGTAACATCATTCAGAGGTGCAGTTCGTCTAATGACCAGTCCATAATAACTCTAAAGAACGTCTATTTGAGTTTCTGTCAATCTGCGTCGGCCAGACGGAGATTTTCCATCAGATAGCAACTTCCATTTCTCTTCGTAGCTTCCTCAGGCTAGCACCCATCCTCTTTTGCACTTGTCCACAACACTCCAGTTTTGTTACCAAGGTATCATCATTAACATTGAACTCATTAATTTTATTGAAAGCTTTTGAGTCTCCATCGCCTAGATGATTCGTGTATCTAACATTACAAACGGGCACATTTTTAGAGCTCCATCACAATCCATATCTCGACTGTAACCATCATAATTCTTAGAACACTGATGTTCAATATGTCCTTCAGCGTTACCATGGTAGGTGTGACACTACTTAGATAACCACTCAACATCAACAACTTTTCCATTCTCCAGAGAAGTAGCACTTACAACACCATCCAAGGAACGATGTCCTTTACGTTGCCATGTCCCATCAAGTGCAACAGCCATGTCCCTGGTTCCACTAATATTTACAGTTTCTTCTACTGCACGTTTCACAGATGCTTTAGACACAACCGTCAAGGCACCTAAAAGTATTTTTTATGTACTTGCTGATCCTATTGGGAGGAGGAGGGAGGTCCATCAAACCACAAAACGTTTGAGCAGCATTTCTTCCCTTTCCTATTGAACGTATTGGATACACTAACTTCAAATTCACATCATATGAATTATGCACAATGTTCGAAGTCATTTTCGAGGTAGATTTATTACAGGATCTACACAGAACAACTAATTTTGACGCTAAGCCCTTCGTGCTACTTTGTTGTTTAGTTATTTCCAGACAGCCTACACCACTACACCATCACATTGTTTACATTTCGTCATTTACTTTATCAAAGAAGGCAAGATGCCCACATCAACAACAACAAATCCACTACAAACAGCGTCATTTTTAACACAAAAATTTGAATCGTCAGGAGGCGTGCCATGTCGGGGTTTCTTCCCTGAAGAACTGACACATAGACTGCTTTCAACAGTGTGGCTTGCTTTGTTTGTGAACTGGTTACCACGGAATTTCCTTTTATTGAATCTCTTGATGCGTGGCATATTTCGTATTAATTGCACACTAAAGGATATGTACTTCCACAAATATATGTAGCACTTGGGCAACAAACATTCAGTAACACGTGAACAAACTGAATCAGCGAAACAAAAGTAAATACTAGCAAAGACAATCATTTACAGACACAAGAAACCTGCACTATTACCAACATATACAATATATCATACGTATAATCGCTGGAAACAGAAAGTTCACAGTTCTTTTCGAAATAATACTGGTTTCTGTAACAGAAATAAAGGGGACGCGGCGACGTACATGACCGTAATTTTAAAATTTGGTATATATAGGTCATTTTTCATTTTAAACCCTATAATGTATATATCAATGTCATCAGGAAGGACTATAGAATTTAATACAGTCATAAAAAATCCATTTTTCCACCATTTAGAAGTACCCTGCATCCTTAACGGAGCACCACCTCTTAATGATAGCGCCGCGGCCAATAGCACAGCGATCGGGACAACCTGGCCCTCGTCACAATGTTTGAGGATTTTCGCTGTTGTTTGTAACTGCTGCCTTTGAAATGCCCAAGTTCCACAGTCAGCAGGCGTTATTAGATACCATGTAGGCTATCGTTGGACGGTAAGATTTTAAATGCCTGCGGCAACATGAAAGCAAATTAAAACGTTGTAATACGCTTCTGCAAGATTTCAGCAATTACTTTTTGTATGACTCAAGGAGGGAGCGCACGGTTTTTGCTATAGTGGACAGCTGAGAAACAGGCCACGCAACCATGCCTACAGCCGTCTAGAATCACGTGCACTACAGCGAATAGCAAATACAGTATACAGGGTGGTCCATTGACAGTGACCGGGCCAAATATCAAACGAAACAACTACAAAGAACCAAACTCGTCTACCTTGAAGGGGGAAACCAGATGGAGCTATGGCTGGCCAGCTAGATGGCGCTGCCATAGGCCAAACGGATGTCAGCTGCATTTTTTAAAATAGGAGCCGGCTGGAGTGACTGACCGGTTCTAGGCGCTACAGTCTGGAACCGTGCGACAGCTACGGTCGCAGGTTCGAACCCTGCCTCGGGCATGGATGTTTGTGATGTCCTTAGGTTAGTTAGGTTTAAGTAGTTCTAACCTCTAGGGGACTGATGACCTTAGAAGTTAAGTCCCATAGTGCTCAGAGCCATTTGAACCATTTAAAATGGGAACCCCCATTTTTATTACATATTCGTGTAGTAAGTAAAGAAATATGAATGTTTTATTTTGACCACTTTTTTCGCTTTTTGGTAATGGCGCTGTAATAGTCATAAAAGTATGTGTACGTGGTATCACGTAACATTCCGCCAGTACGGACGGTATTTGCTTCGTGATACATTACCCATGTTAAAATGGACCGTTCACCAAATGCGGAAAAGGTCGATATCGTGTTGATGTATGGCTATTGTGATCAAAACGCCCTAATGGCGTGTGCTATGTGTGAAGCTCAATATTCTGGACGACATCATCCAAGTGTAGGGACCATTCATCGAATAGTTACGTTATTTAAGGAAACAGGAAGTGTTCAGCCACATGTGAAACGTCAACCACGACCTGCAACAAATGATGATGCCCAAATAGGTGTTTTAACTGCTGTCGCGGCTAATTCGCACATCAGTAGCAGACAAATAGGGCGAGAATCGGGGATCTCAAAAACGTCGGTGTTGAGAATGCTACATCAACATCGACTGCACCTGTACCATATTTCTATGCACCAGGATTTGCATGGCGACGACTTTGAACGTCGTGTACATTTCTGCCACTGTCCACAAGAGAAATTACGGGACGATGACAGATATTTGCCACGCGTTCTATTTCGCGACGAAGCGTCATTCACCGACAGCTGTAACGTAAACCGGCATAATATGCACTATTGGGCAACGGAAAATCCACGATGGCTGCGACAAGTGGTACATCAGCGACCTTGGCGGGTTAATGTATGATGCGGCATTATGGGAGGAAGGATAATTTGCCCCGATTTTATCGATGGCAATCTAAATGGTGCAATGTATGCTGATTTCCTACGTAATATTCTACCGATATTACTATAAGATGTTTCACTGCATGACACAAAGGCGATGTACTTCCAACATGATGGATGTCGAGCACATAGGTCGCGTGCGGTATTGAATAGCATATTGCATGACAGGTGGATTGGTCGTCGAAGCACCATAGCATGGCCCGCATGTTCACTGGATCTGACGTCCCCGGATGTCTTTCTGTGAGGAAAGTTGAAGGATATTTGCCATCGTGATCCACCGACAACGCCTGACAATATGCGTCAGCGCATTGTCAATGCATGTGCGAACATTACGGAATGCGAACTACTCGCTGTTGAGAGGAATGTCGTTACACGTATTGCCAAATGCATTGAGGTTGACGCACATCATTTTGAGCATTAATTGCATTAATTGCATTAATGTGGTATTTACAGGTAATCACGCTGTAACAGCATGCGTTCTCAAATGGTTCAAATGGCTCTGAGCACTATGGGACTCAACTGCTGTGGTTATAAGTCCCCTAGAACTTAGAACTACTTAAACCTAACTAACCTAAGGACATCACACACATCCATGCCCGAGGCAGGATTCGAACCTGCGACCGGAGCAGTCGCACGGTTCCGGACTGCGCGCCTAGAACCGCGAGACCACCGCGGCCGGCATGCGTTCTCAGAAATGATAAGTTCACTAAGGTACATGTATCACATTGGAACAACCGAAATAAAATGTTCAAACGAACCTACGTTCTGTATTTTAATTTTAAAAAACCTACCTGTTACCAACGGTTCGTCTAAAATTTTGAGCCATATGTTTGTGACTATTACAGCACCGTCTATCACAAAGCGAAAAAAAAGTGGTCCAACTAAAACGTTCATATTTCTTTAAGTACTACACGAATATGTAATATATATGGGGTTTCCTATTTTAAAAAACGCAGTTGATATCCGTTTGACCCATGGCAGCGCCATCCAGCGGGGCAACCATACCGCCATCTGGTTTCCCACTTCAAGCTAGACAATTTTCGTCCTTTGTAGTTTTTTCGTTTGACGCTTATTTCGTGAGATATTTGGCCCGGTCACTATCAATGGACCACGCTGTATAAGGAGGGGGAGAGTATTGTGTTTCCAGTAGAGAAGCAGTGACAGCAGAATGGGTTGGCCAGGGGAGGTCAGTTGCTTCGAACGTAGACCGGTTATTGGAGACGGTGTGATTAACAGATCCATTAGGACCATTTGAAACCTTCTGAAGCTGCCGAAGTCCACAATGGGCTCGGTTGTGAAGTGGAAGCGCAAAGGAACAACCGCAGCTGAATCGAGACCAGGCAGGCGTCAAGTACACACTGTTTAGCAGTGCCGAGGGTGGGTGGTTGTAAACAACGGGAAGAATGAGTCGTGCGTTTCAAAGTGGTACCAGCAATCCAGCTTGCACAATTATTGTGTGTGTGGAGTTAAAACAGAATGGGGTACAATGGTCGTGAAGCTCCTCATGGCTCATACATTTCTGTATTCAGTACTAAAAGATGCTTGACGTGATTGTAAGGAGCGAAACCACTGGACAGTGAAAGACTGGAAACGATTGATACGGAATAATCAATCGAGTGATATGGAATCTTCAGTCACGCCATACTCTGCGTCAGTTCGAAGGTTTCGGTTTGGCGAATGCTTGGAGAAGTTACCTGCCATCAAGCTTCTTTCCGAATGTGAAGTGCGGGGGAGGAGGTGGCGTTACGGTATAGGCGTGCTTTTCTTAGTCGGGATGTGGTCCTCTTGTTGCGCTTAAGAAGACGCTCAGTGTGGAAGGATATGAACATATTTTACAGCATTGTGTTCTGTGTACAACAGAGAAACAGTTCTAGCACAATAATTGTTTGTATGAGCACGTTGAGGACCATCTGTGAGACACTGGTCAGTGGGCAACATCATTTCTGAAAAGGACTGGCCTGCCCACAATGTCAACCCGAAGCCAATACAACGCCTTTGGGCTGAGTTCGGACGTTTATTTCGCTTCAGGCTCTGACGTTCAACTTCACTACCCTCTCTACCCTCTCTCTGGTTTCGACCGATGAAGAGCATTGGGTTGCCACTCCTCCACAAACATTCAGACGCCTCATCAAAAGTGTCTCCTGAAGAGTTCCAGAAAGCATAGAGGTGACAGGTGGGCACATCCCATGTTAGTCGACTAGTAGTGCACAGTTACGTTTTAACAGAAAGTGTACAACTTCGTACTTGTGCTTCACCGATTTAAATGTTACCGTTTCTTGGGAAGAGCAAACTCCAGCTCTGAAATACCCAAAGCGAGTAGTACTGTAGTTAAGCCACTGGATTTGCATCAGGGACGAAGGTGGTTCAAATCCTTATCCGACCACCAAAATTACTCTATATCGCTTGAGGCGAATTTCGGTTCGTTCTTTTGAAATGACCTCGGTCGATTTCCTTCCCCAATCTACGTTCAATACGCTTGTGCTCCTTCTGTTCAAATGGTTCAAATGGCTCTCAGCACTATGGGACTTAACATCTGAGGTCATCAGTCCCCTAGAACTACTCAAACCTAACTAACCTAAGGACATCACACACATCCATACCCGAACCTGCGGTCGCGCGGTTCCAGACTGAAGCGCCTAGAACCGCTCGGCCACTGCGACCGGCGTTTGTTCTGTAATGACTCCGTCATCGACAAGAAGTTAAAGGCTTATCTTCCTTTTCCAATTCTGCAATAGACACTACAGGTTCTAGAGTAGTTGCAATATCTCTCGAAAGCAAATTATAGGCACTGCAATTAATAATCAATTAGTTTCAGTTTCAGTCACAGCTTACCAAAAAGATGAAACGTGAGTATTGCGTATTTGGCCAGGATTCTCCTTCTGGGCAGTTCGGTCGCCTGGTGCAAGTCTTTTTATTAACACCACTTCCTTGGCGATTTGCGAGTCGATGACGATGAAGTGAAGGTGGGGAAAACACAAACACAGATCCAGTCCCAAGCGGAGAAACCCGCTGAAAATCGAACCAGGGGCCCCATGATCGAGAGTTTAAAACACTAACCACGAGAGCACAAACGGCCGACATTTATGACTAGGTCTCTACGAAGAACATAAAATTGCCTATATACGTGAAAGTTACTAATCGGCAGTACTGTTGATATAAAGGGTGTAACGGGTGTAACGGTGTAGCACCTTAATATGTATGCACATCATTACATTGTCTTCCCGCACTCGTGCCCCATAACTGATATTTCCTGCACGGTCGTAACTGCATCACTGAATGGACTACCCATGTCGCTGTAGGCTAACAACAGTGTAGACAACCATTTTCTGTGCATGTGTCGACACTTCAGCACCTAACCTGCTGCCGAGGGGACGATAAGCATTAACGGCTTGCTCTTCCCACATGTTCTTGGAGGTACTACCCAACCTGAAAACATACGCTTTTCACAGCTATAATAATTATTCTGTAAATGACCTAAGCACTAATGTAAAGTTGTTCAGTACACCGTCCTCAGTCACCAGTAGAAATATTTGCCTTTACACCCATTACACACTGTATAACTTTGTATCTGCGTCAGCAGACCTTCATCTGCACCGCTGTTTCGATGCAAATACACAGCGGACGCAGTTGCAACGCAACCGCAAGAGTTTAGTAATGGCGTTGTAGCACCGTTGTGGAGAAATGGGTTCCCACTGGAAGTCTGGTACTGTAGCATTTGTTGGCTGCGTCTGTGCTGAATCGTCTTAATAATTCCTCGCTAGTGGATCGCAGTTGAAAGCATTATTTGTGCAGTCTGGCTGCGGTACATTACCACTATTCAGTCATAGCAGTAATGAGACACACACTAACGGATCAAAAGTATCCGGACGCCAGTCAGTGGGCATTAATAATGGGGAGTGTCCACACTTCGGCTTCATGACTGAACTCTGCCGGGAACGCTTTCAGAGGGGTGTGCGAATGTATGTGGAGGAATGGTAGCCCATTCTTCCTCAATAATGGAAATGCCATGTGGCTAGGGCCTCTCGTCGGGTAGACCGTTTGCCTGGTGCAAGTCTTTCGAGGTGACGCCACTTCGGCGACTTGCGTGTCGATGGCGATGAAATGATGATGATAAGGACAACACAACATCCAGTCCCTGAGCGGAGAAAATCTCCGACCCAGCCGGGAATCGAACTCGAGCCGTTAGGTATGACATTCCGTCGCGCTGACCTCTCAGCTACCAGGGGCGGACCTTCCTCAATAGGTGAAACCAGAGAATACAGTGATATTTGGCGCTGGTGTCTCAAGTGAATTCGACTTCCTAAGTCATACCAAAGCGTCTCATTGGATTCAGGACAGAACCCTGGGCATATCACTCCATATCAGGAACGTTATTGTCGACAAACCACTGCCTCACAGACGCCGCTCTGTAACACAGTGTCTTGTCATGCTAATACAATCATCGCCTCCGACATGTTTCTGTACTGTATGCAACACACAATGCCGTGAAATCTGTTCTTATCCATCTACATTTAGCGTTTTCATAAGCGTAATGTGGAACCACACCCAAACCACGGAAAACAGCCCAACGTTTTCCAGTCATTCGCCAAACCCAAACCTTTCTATCACAGTGTTGCAGTCCAGTGGCGTTCCTCTTTACACCAAATTTAGTGTCACTTGTCATTGATTACAGAAATGTGTCGCTTATGACCAGCTGCTTGACCATTGTGCCCAAGGCCGGCCACTGTGGCCGACCGGTTGTAGGCGCTTCAATCCGGAACCGCGCGACCGCTACCGTCGCAGGTTCGAATCCTGCCTCGGACATGGATGTGTGTTATGTCCTTAGGTTAGTTAGGTTTAAGTAGTTCTAAGTTCTAGGGGACTGATGACCTCAGAAGTTGTCCCATAGTGCTCACAGCCATTTCAACCATTGTGCCCCATTCTCTTGAACTCCCTACGCACAGCAGCTGGACTGCTGCTAGTACTTTGGAACCCACGAGAGATTCCCTCCACTGATTTCATGTATTGTTTTACAACTAGCCTCGACAATACTCGACAATAGCTGTCCGTCGGCACATCAGGTCTGTCTGGTCTTAGTTTCACTGCGGTTGTTCCGTCGCATTTCCAGTTCACAGACACATCACCAGCAATCGACTTGGGTAGCTTTAGAAGGGTTGAAAAGACCTCGCAGTATTTGTTATTCTGGTGACATTCTGTGACTAGTTCATGTTCGAAGTCACTGTGTTGTCTTGACCAGTCCATTCTGCCGTTATACCTGCTCTTCTGACAACTTAATACGAGGGTAGTTCGAAAAGTTCTCGGAATCACTACGAGAGGTCACCGCTAGCGCAGCGAGTTGTTCACGTGATATTCATTGGACTGTTGCCTGTCAACACGTGCCACGTCAGTGCTCTTGGAAGAGAGCTGTGGCGGTGACGTGCCTCTGCTGTTCCCGCGTAGTGATTTTCGAAGGTGGAAAAAATCAAGATTCGAGCAAAGGACGTTCATGCCAATTTCCAGAATGCACTGGGGGACTCTGCTCCTTCATATTCAACTGTTGCCAAGAGGACAAATTAATTTAAATTTGGTCTGGGGAGCTTGGATGATGATCTGCGCAGTGGTCGGCCAAGATATGTCCCTACTCCAGAAATCATTGCAAAAGTGCACAAAATGGTCATGGATGATTGCCGATAGAAAGTGCGTGAGATTTCTCACGCTTGCCAGATTTCATCTGAAAGGACATGTCACATTTTAACTGAAAAATTCGAAATGAAAAAAATTATCTGCTAGATGCGTGCCGCGACTCTTGACGCTGGATCAAAAACGCGTGAGAATGGACATATCAGAACACTGTTTGGCCTGTTTTAGGAGAAACAAACAAGTTTTTTGCGCCGGTTTGTGACCACAGATGAAACTTGGGTGCACTACTATATCCCAGAGACAAAACAACAGTCAAAGCAGTGGAAACATGCTCATTCTCCGCCACCAAAGAAAGCAAAGTCAATTTCTTCAGCGGTAAAGGTCCATGGCATCAGTGTTCTGCGATGCGAAGGGTATTCTGTTTGTAGATTTTCTCCTCATTGGACAAACAATTACTGTAGAATACTATGCTAATCTCCTGGTAAATTGGAACAAAAGATACGCAAAAAGAGGCACGTTAGCAGGGGAGAAAGTCATCTTCCATCAAGACAATGCGCGTCCGCACACATGTGCCGTCACCGTGGAAAATTTACACAAACTAAGGTATGAATTGTTGCCACACCCGCCTTATTCACCTAATATGGCTCCGTCAGATTCTCATCTCTTCCGAAAACAGAAAATTTTTCTTGATGGACGAAGATTCACTTCAAACGAAGAATTGACAGCCAGAATTGACAACTATTTTTCGGGCCTGGGGGAAACATTTTCGAGATGGGATCAAGGCACTGGAACATCGTTGGACCAAGTAAATTAATTTACAAGGAGACCACATTGAAAAATAAAAAAAGTTTCAGTGATGTTAGTACTTTTTTTTCTATTCCGCTCCAAGAACTTTTCAAACCACCCTCGTAAATCTGATACATATGAGCCTCAACTTTATATACGATATGGACAGATGCTGAAGAAATGAATTAAAATTTGTGCCACTGCCAGGACTTAGCAATGGCTAACACAGCTGCAAAGAGATCCAGGTTAAGACCCGGTTGTCGAACTAATTTTAATTCATTTCTTCAGCTTCTGTCATTATTGTAGACAACTTAATACTTCCTCCTTTTATAGTGATGGGTCCATCTCTGGTGAGATCTATTGGTCAATTCGGCACTACGTAGCGGTGTTCAGATACTTGCTATTAGATGGTGTACAAACATAATCTCTACAAAATTTACAAATATGCAACTTTTACATACTTTCACAATTATATACGCAGCTTATAGCGCATTAATGATTATAATTAGAATACTGTTGCCTTTTTTGAAGAATAATCAACTTACGATTGCTTCGTAAAAATGGAGCACTTCACAAAACTTACAGTACAAAAAATGAATAGCATTGAGGATTGTTGTCAGAGGAAGAGTGTTTTTGGAAAGAGTGCGGGATTGAAGACTTGGCAAAGAGGACCCCGATAAAAGAGTTCGGAAAGAGAGGGAGGAAAGTAGTGAGGTGCATGGAATGAATAGGAGCGGTGACGTGGAGGAATGAGCAGTATTCTATTAGATCTGGAGGGACGAATAGATCTCTGGGCGGATTTCATGGTTACATATGTAAGGCGACTGAACTTTCGTTTGTACAGAAGTAGCGTCCGACCCTCACTTCGCATGGCTAAAATTAACCTAAGTATCTACAGCCGGATGTCTTGTCTGTTATAGCAATAATTTTGTTTAGGGGCCACAGCGATGTGTTGTGGTTAAACTTCACAGAACAGCGTTAGGTAAATGAATTTTAATTTCAACCTCTAATACAACTGAAAAGATTGAAACAGCGGAGACAAGGAAATTTCTCGGAAGTCACGAATTAACCTATAAATATGATCACAGTTCAACAAATTTACACGAAATATTTATAAGTTATATACATAAAACCTTCCTCGTGAATCAGTCCGTCCATTATTGAAAAACCTATCAAAATCCCTGCTGGACTTTCTGATATCAACCTTCAGATACAGACAGAGAAAGGCAGCAAGAGACTTTATGTCTAGATCTGGAGAGTTTATAGGCGTAAGGGTGAGAGAAAGTGTTGGTTCAAGTGGAGCAGAGTGCGGTGGGTAATAATCATGGATGAAATTATAGGATGATTGGTGACGTAGTGGCCGAGCGGTTCTAGGCGCTACAGTCTGTATCCGCGCGACCGCTACGGTCGCAGGTTCGAATCCTGCCTCGGGCATGGATGTGTGTGATGTCCTTAGGTTAGTTAGGTTTAAGTAGTTCTAAGTTCTAGGGGACTGATGACCTCAGAAGTTAAGTCCCATAGTGCTCAGAGCCGTTTGAACCGTTTGATTGGTGACGTGTTTGCGGGATGCGTAATAAACCCGAGAGTCTTCACTGTTGGAGAGGAGTGAGCGCGAATTAATTAGAACACACTGATCGAGCGTTAGGACACGGATACGGAAGGCGAGGCAGAATGCATGGCGTTCCAGGATTTGGTGGGAGTGGCGAATTTTGATAGGGTGGAAATCAAGGCGTCATTGCCGTAAGGAAGTACTGTGTGGATGAAAGCAGTGTAAGTGTCGAGTATGGTAGAGGGATACAATCCCCATGTTCGGCAGGATTGTCGTTTTAGTATTTAAGCTGTTATGGACTGCTTGTAGGATGATTATTATCTGCAGTGCCGATGGTACAGGGTGATTCAAAAAGAATACCACAACTTTAGGAATTTAAAACTCTGCAACGACAAAAGGCAAAGCTAAGCACTATCTGTCGGCGAATTAAGGGAGCTATAAAGTTTCATTTAGTTGTACATTTGTTCGCTTGAGGCGCTGTTGACTAGGCGTCAGCGTCAGTTGATGCTAAGATGGCGACCGCTCAACAGAAAGCTTTTTGTGTTATTGAGTACGGCAGAAGTGAATCGACGACAGTTGTTCAGCGTGCATTTCGAACGAAGTATGGTGTTAAACCTCCTGATAGGTGGTGTATTAAACGTTGGTATAAACAGTTTACAGAGAATGGGTGTTTGTGCAAAGGGAAAAGTTCTGGACGGCCGAGAACGAGTGATGAAAATGTAGCACGCATCCAGCAAGCATTTGTTCGCAGCCCAGGAAAATCGACTCGCAGAGCTAGCAGAGAGCTGCAAATTCCACAATCAACTGTATGGAGAGTCCTACGAAAAAGGTTAGTTATGAAACCTGAACGTAAACTACCCGAGGCGATGGATCGGCCGCCAGGCAGCCCGTGACAGAGCACTTCATCACTGGCCTCCAAGAAGCCCTGATCTTACCCCCTGCGATTTTTTCTTATGGGGGTATGTTAAGGATATGGTGTTTCGGCCACCTCTCCCAGCCACCATTGATGATTTGAAACGAGAAATAACAGCAGCTATCCAAACTGTTACGCCTGATATGCTACAGAGAGTGTGGAACGAGTTGGAGTATCGGGTTGATATTGCTCGTGTGTCTGGAGGGGGCCATATTGAACATCTCTGAACTTGTTTTTGAGTGAAAAAAAACCTTTTTAAATACTCTTTGTAATGATGTATAACAGAAGGTTATATTATGTTTCTTTCATTAAATACACATTTTTAAAGTTGTGGTATTCTTTTTGAATCACCCTGTAATTTACGGTCGAGAGCTAGTCCAAAGTGTTATAGTGTGTTAGCAAGTCGGATAGAATAATCGTAGATTGCGATAATTTGTATCTCTCTGCAAAAGACAGATGATCATGGAAGAACGACTACGACTATCGTTCGCACTTCGGAAAAATACGTCTTACGTTGTAAAAGTCAGTTATCCATACATACTGATGGAAATGGAAAGATATATACTTTGAAGCACTAGTCCAAATTTTATCAAACTTTGTGGAGATACCTACCATATAACATATATGGAGCACTATCTAAAACCGGTGCCGAGACTTCTGTGGTGCACTACAGGTCATTTGGCCATTTAGAGGTGTAAACAACGTCTGTGGAGATGTGTGCTGGTGAAAAAGCTGTTGAGAATTGACCGTCCAGCTAAACCTATCAAAGGTGTCTCCTCAACGACTGTTCAGCGAACATTGCTGTGTGTGGCCCTTCGCAGTACGTGGTGCAAAGTGAAAAGTGGGGCCTTGCAGTATCCTGCTAGCATACGCCATTGGATACCCTGGTTCCCTGGTTATGAAGGATACGATAGCATGATTTACCACTCTTGCCACGTTGAGGTGAACATTCACCAACCCTTCAACAAACACCAAAGCAATCCTGTAATCGTATCCAGCAGCTCCTCATCATGGGTCTCGAAAATCGATGCGTCATGTAGCCTTTCACCCGCTCTATTATAGACACGTTTGCGTCGATCTGACAGCCACAGCTGGAAGGGAGACGCTTGGCGGAATGCCAGAGGATGAAAATGTTGCAGCTTACTGACTCCAATGCGTGCAAGTCTCTGTTTGTTGCGGTATTGTGCTAGCGGTAAAAGTCGCATGACAACTCGATACCTCAACTCAGCTCCCACTAACCATTTCCCCACGGTTCTTGCTGACTCTTTGCCTGTAACCACTACCCGGATTTCAGCTGTTGTCATTCGTCTCTTCGATACAGCCAATCGAACAATCCTTCATCTCCTCATGACGTAGTCCTTCTGGAAGAGCCTGTGTCTACTGTCCTGGCCACAGTTTTGTCCTGAGTTCATATTGCCACTTCTCACTCTCGAGTCATTGCAGTACAACCAACCGTATGTGTGATACATTGGAGGGATGGTCCAGTGACACGCAAATGATTCAAACTTTCTATGAGTCCGTGAGAGGGCGACACGCTGCTAGTTCACGTCCTCTCACATCCTCCGATCTTCACCTGAGAAGTTGCAGTAAGGTTAGACACACCCAGGAGCCGTCATGTACTCACACCATTCTCCATCTGAGAAGTGACTTTTTCTGCATTTAAAATAAACCAGTATTTTAATCACTCCACAGGCATAGAAATATTAGAGTATCATTTTCGTAGCGTCCGCTGAAAGTGTTCCACCAAGGACTCGAAAGCGGCCACGCATGGGAAGATGAAAAATTGAATCGATCTGTGAGAGACAAAAGCACTGCTGATAAAAAGCGCTAGCACTTCTTGTATCTCGTGGCAGAAGATCACATTCAATACGTATTTTTTTCTGGTACATAAGTTTCATATAAACTGAAGAACCAAAGAAACTGGTACAAGCGCCGAATATCGTGTAGGACCACCGCGAGCACGCAGAAGTGCCACAACACGACGTGGCATGGAATCGGGTGTCTGAAGTAGTGCTGGAGGAAACAGACGGCATAAATCCTGCAGGGCTATCCATAAATCCTTAAGAGTGCGAAAGGATGGAGATCTCTTCTGATCAGCACGTTGTAAGGCATCCCAGATATGCTCGATAATGTTCATGTCTGGGGAGTCTGATGGCTAACGGAAGTGTTTAAAATCAGACGAGTGTTCCTGGAGAAACTCTGTAGCAATTCTGGACGTGTGTGGTGTCACATTGCTCTGCTGGAATTGCCCACGTCCGTTTGAATGCACAATGGACATGAATGGATGCACGTGATCAGACAGTATGCTTACGTACGTGTCACCTGTCAGAATGGTATCTAGACGTATCAGGGGTCCCATATCACTCCAACTGCAAATGCCCTAAACCATTACAGAGCCTCCACCAGCTTGAACAGACCCTCGCTTACATGCATGGTCCATGGATTCATCAGGTTGTCTCCATACCGGTATATGTTCATTAACTTGATACAATTTGTAACGAGACTCGTCCGAAAGGCAACATGTATCCAGTCATCAACAGTTCAACGTCGGTGTTGACGGGCCCGTCGAGGCGTAAAACTTTGTGTCATCCGTTTATCAAGGGTACACGAGTGGGTCTTCAGCTCCGAAAGCCCATATCGATGATGTTTCGTTGAATGGTTCGCACCCTGACTCTTCTTGATGGCCAGCATTGAAATCTGCAGCAATTTGCGGAAGGATTGCATTTCTGTCACAATTCTCTTTAGTCGTCGTTGGTCCCGACCGCTGCGAGGTCGGAAATTTGATGTTTTACCAGATTCTTGATATTCACGGCACACTCGTTAAATGGTCGTACGGGAAAATACCATCCCTACCTCGGAGATGCTGTGTGCCATCGCTCGTGCACCGACTAAAATACCACGTGCAAACTAACTTAAATCTTGATAACCTGGCATTGTAGTGGCAGTAACCGTTCTAACAACTGCGCCAGACACTTGTTGTCTTACATAGACATTGCCGATTGCAAGATCGTATTCTGCCTGTTTACATTGTATCTGAATACGCATGCCTATACCAGTTTCTTTGGCGCTTCGGTGCAGATCATAGAACAGATCTCCACCGACAGACTTTCACAGGTTGTTCAAGGATACCATGTGAGTATTTTGGAACAAGGCATCCACGATCTTCGGCGGCGCTTTACAAAGTTATTGCTTTTCATTCGGTTTCTTGCCCCAGCTAGCTTTGTATTTGTAACTCACTAAAATGTAAATGTGGTGTGACCAGGGCCTCCCGTCGGGTAGACCGTTAGCCGGGTGCAAGTCTTTCAAGTTGATACTACTTCGGCGACTTGCGTGTCGCCGGGGATGAAATGATGATGATTAGAACAACACAACACCCACTCCCTGAGCGGAGAAAATCACCAACCGAGCCGGGAATCGAACCCGGGCCCTTAGGATTGACGTTCTGCCGCGCTGACATTTTTTTTGTTTATTTTTTTTTTTATTTATTTATCTGCTCGGGGCGGACGTCGCAAGACACCCGTTTCAGTTCGTTGTTGATCCATTAACTCAGTTTTTTTTACCACAGAGGGCAGCTAACCCACTGACCGAACACGCTGAGTTACCGTGCCGGCTCCACTCAGCCACCGGGGGCGGACGTAATGCACTGAAAATAATGTATAACAGTCCAATTTCCGATAGTATACGCTGCGCCTCTTGCTTCCATTCGCTCACGGTGCGTGCTGTTGACAACGGTAATGCCCTTCTTTAACTTGTTGCCCTCAAGTTTAGATTCAGTTCTGCTCGGGACTGTGTGAGGTTTTGTTTCTCGGCACAGTTAGTTGCGTGTTAGCTGTGATTCGCAGCAGTACTATCGACATGTTTACCGATGAGGAGATGGCGGATATGCACCGCGTGTGTGGGTTCACTGAATGTAATGTAAGAGCCGCACAATGGCGCTGTGCTGGTCTGTTGCCCCGGCTGAGGCAGCCATGTCATAGTAATCTGCCGTGTGTACACAGGAGCATTACTCTGTGTTTTGTATGTTTTATTTATTGAACATTACAGGTTTTTCCACTGTTGCGAGCGTACTTTCACAGAGGCAATGGTGACTGCGGTGACAAACCGAATAAATTGTAGGTACACTACTAACCAGATGGCAGTTAGAAGAGTCGAGGGACGTGAAAGGGAAGCAGTGGTTGGGAAGGGAGTGGGACAGGGTTGTAGCCTATCCCCGGTGTTGTTCAGTCTGTATATTGAGCAAGCAGTAAAGGAAACAAAAGAAAAATTTGGATTAGGGATTAAAATCCACGGAGAAGAAATAAAAACATTGAGGTTCGCCGATGACATTGCAATTCTGTCAGAAACAGCAAAGGACCTGGAAGAGCAGCTGAACAGAATGGACATGGCCTTGAAAGGAGGATATAAGATTAACATCAACAAAAGCAAAACGAGGATAATGGAATGTAGTCGAATTAAATCGGGTGATGCTGCGGGAATTAGATTAGGAAATGAGACGCTTGAAGTAGTAAATGAGTATTGCTATTTGGGGAGCAAAATAACTGATGATTGTCGAAGTAGAGAGGATATAAAATGTAGACTGGCAATGGCAAGGAAAGCGTCTCTGAAGAAGAGAAATTTGTTAACATCGAGTGTAGGTTTAAGTGTCAGGAAGTCGTTTCTGAAAGTATTTGTATGGAGTGTATCCATGTATGGAAGTGGAACATGGACGATAAATAGTTTAGACAAGAAGAGAACAGAAGCTTTCGAAATGTTTGTGCTACATAAGAATGCTGAAGATCAGATGGGTAGATCACATAACTAATGAGGAGGTATTGAATAGTATTGGAGAGAAGAGAAATTTGTGGTATAATTTGAATAGAAGAAGGGATCGGTTGGTAGGGCATATTCTGAGGCATCAAGGGATCACCAATTTAGTATTCGAGGGCAGCGTGGAGGGTAAAAATCGCAGAGGGAGACCAAGAGACGAATACACTAAACAGATTCAGAAAGATGTAGGTTGCAGTAGGTACTGGGAGATGAAGAACCTTGCACAGGATTGAGTATCATGGAGAGCTGCATCAAACCAGTCCCTGGACTCAAGACCTCAACAACAACAACTATTACTCTTTAACGAACCGCCTGAGATGGTGGATCCCTGGTACCAAAATACTCAGTAGCTATCCCTGAACATTCTCTCAAAGTTTATATAGAGTTTTCGCAATATTTATTTCAAAGCACACAAATAAAATATTCAAATGTAGTTAATAACACACACAGAAATTTTAGCATACTATACCATGAAAAGAAAAAGCTTACGTGAAATATATTTGTCAGTGAAACGAAATGTCGGGTACATAGGTGTCTGTGTATTGCTGTTACGTTACGAACTGACACCCATTCGATTACAGTAGTGTTTCTGCGCGCACGATAACGTTGTCTGTGGAGCCCTACAAAAATTACAAAACGCATGTCGTTAAAGAGCATAAACCAGTACATAATTTCCACGAAAAATACGCACTCGGTACCAGATCTCTCCAAGTCATATGCAGGTGTTTAAAGTACCTATAGTATGACAAAAGAAGAGAGCATTTACAAAAATGGTTCAAATGGCTCTGAGCACTATGGGACTTAACTTCTGTGGTCAAAAAAAAAATGGCTCTGAGCACTATGGGACTCAACTGCTGTGGTCATCAGTCGCCTAGAACTCAGAACTAGTTAAACCTAACTAACCTAAGGACATCACAAACATCCATGCCCGAGGCAGAATTCGAACCTGCGACCGTAGCGGTCGAGCGGCTCCAGACTGTAGCGCCTAGTACCGCTCGGCCACTCCGGCCGGCAGAGCATTTACAACCATCTGTTTTTTAAATATTTGTTATGCATGGCTGGCTGCTAACTTCGAAACCCATTATTATTAACTGTTCGTTTAAATAAGATTCTCGGAGCCCTGTGGCTGATGGAAGTAGCTGTTGCGATAGGAAGTCGGAAGGTACTGTAAGACTTAAGGTCGTTATTCACTTGTTTCCGGTCGCTACCATTGTTAGCCTCCAACATTGTTCCCTGGTACTATGGCACTGTTGTAGCCAAATTGTTTCTGCGAAAACGTCACTCAATGATTATGAGAGTGTGCACACGACACCCACTTAGTAAATGAAATTAACAACATAGTTTTGTTAGCGATTAAGTACAATCACTGAGCTCTGCTAGCTTAAACTGACTGGGTTGGCTGTGCAGAAAAGGCCGTGAGTACCGACCGAGGCGATTCAATTTCTATCGAAACAGCTACTCCCGTCAGCCACCGCACTGAGAATCCTATGACAGTAAACAATAGTCCCACGTTATAAGCTCGGCAAAGACTCCAGGAAATTTTCGTTTCCGCACTAACCTCGTAATCAGGTAACATGGAGCGTTTCTAGTTAAATTAACAGCTTTCCTTTTGACAAACCCTAGAAGAACTCTGTCATAAATTGCAACATGAAGGCCACAATCAGTTCTGAGAAAGTCTATGGTAGAGGTATGTTGTCATTAATTTCTTTGACGTGTTATGGTCAAGTGTGTATCTGCATGGTACGTATGGCACTGATGATTCACTTTATTATGGCTCAGTACTTACAGAATTTTAAGGGTTGGTGTGAATTAAAGTGCTGACATCTCGAACAGCTCTTATTATAGGTGCAGACACGTCGGAGGGGCAGCAGCTTCTTCAGTAGTTGCGGGGTCATGTCTGAATGATTGACTCATCTGATCCTGTAACATGGAACTTCTACGAGTGTTGACTAACGAAGACTGAGACTGATTTTTTCACAGATGTTTGTTACTTCATTTTAACGTTTACAAGATCTGTTTCAAAGTATTGCCCTCCTACTTGAACTCACTTTTTTCAGCGTCTCTGCCAGTCCTTGAACACATGGTACAGGTCATTCTTTATCAGGTCCTCGAGAGTCGCCTCACTTTTCTTGAGCACTGCTTCAGAGTTCTCAAATCTAATACCCCGAAGCTTTATCTTTTGTGACGCGAATAAAAAAATATCACACGGTGCAAGATCGGATCTATAAGGTGGATGCAGTACAGTGGTAATATTGAATTGAGACAGATACTGCATGGCTTCGATTGCGACGAGAGGCAGCGCATTGTCATGTTGAAGTCGTGACCCATTCCGAGAAAGTTATGATCATTTAATCGCAATGTGCGTCCTCAAAAATGTATGACAATCAAAAATCTTATCACCATCACTTTCCCTGCGGATGGTACAACCTTTTTTCTGTTGAACAATCTGGCGATTTCTACACTATGCTGGTTCGTTTTCCTTCAGGATCATAATGATGCAGCCATGACTCATCACCGACGATAATGGATTCCCGAAACGCATCCCCTCCATCAGCAAAGAGATGCAGCACTTCACGGCTTGTCTCCATCACCAGAACATTTTCTTCGGGAGTCAGCAGCCGTGGCCCCCAACGGTCACAAAGCCTGTTCATATGCAGATGATCACGAATAATCGTAAAGATACTGCGTATAAAATTCTCAACAATTCGCTGAGGTTGCGTGATGTTATCCGTCTATACACAATCACAGCAGCTGTGCTGTTGTTGACTTCAGTCGCAACACGAGCAGAAATACGAGTCCCGCCTTGCTTACACAAGTCGGCCATCTTTGAACTCCTTGAACCACGAAACATTTTTGTGCGAAGTAGTGTATCTTTGCCGTACGCTTGCAGCAGCTTTTCGTAAATTTCAGTGGCTGTGTAGCTTAAACGAACACAGAATTTTGGCTCTTTAAAATATTGGTTGTTTTTTTTTCGACCGTCTTCTGACTGATTTGATGAGACCCGCCACGAATTCCTCTCCTGTGCCAACCTCTTAATCTCAGCGTAACACTTGCAACCTACGTCCTCAATTATTTTCTGGATGTATTCCAGTCTCTGTCTTCCGCTACAGTTTTTGCCCTCTACAGCTCCCTCTACTACCATAGAAGTCCCTGATGTCTTAACTGATATCCTTTCATCCTGTTCCTTTTCCTTTTCAGTGCTCTCCACATATTCCTTTCCTCTCCGATTCTGCGCGGAACCGCCTCATTTCTTACCTTATCAGTCCACCCACTTTTAACATTCGCCTGTAGCACTACACCTCAAATGCTTCGGTTCTCTTCTGTTCCGGTTTTCCCACAGTCCGTGTTTCACTACCAAACAATGCTATGCTCCAAACCTACATTTTCAGAAATTTCTTCCTCAAATTAAGGCCTATGTATAATAGTATTAGACTTCTCTTCGCCAGGAATACCCTTTTTGCCAGTGCTAGTCTGCTTTTGATGTCCTCCTTGCTTCGTCCGTCATTGGTAATTTTGCTGCCCACGTAGAAGAATTCCTTAACTTCGAAATCATCAACCCTGATGATAAGTTTCTCGCTGTTGTCATTTCTGTTACTTCTCATTACTTTCGTTTTTCTCCTATTTACTCTTAACCCATATTCTGTACTCATTACACTACTTATTCCATTCGACATATCTTGTAAGCCGTACGGGGTATCCGCGCTGTCTAGGGGGCCTTGCCACGGTTCACGCTGCTCTCTCCGTCGGAGGATCGAGTCCTCCCTCGGGCATGGGTGTGAGTATTGTCCTTAGTGTAAGTTATATTAAGTAGTGTGTAAGCCTAGGAACCGATGACCTCAGCAGTTTAGTCGCATAGTAACTTACCACAAATTTCCAAAAATATCTTGTAATTCTTCTTCACATTCACTTAGGACAGCAATTCATCAACGATTCATAGCAGTGATAGCCTTTCACCTTGAATTTTAATTCCACTCTTGAACCTTTCTTTCATTTCCGTCATTCCTTCTTCGATGTACAGATTGAACAGTATGGGGGAAAGACTACATCCCTGTCTTACATCCTTTATTAATACGAGCGCTTCGTTCTTGGTCGTCCTCTCTTATTATTCCTTCTTAGCTCTTGTAGATACTGTGAATTACCGTCTCTCCCTATAGCTTACCCCTATTTTTCTCAGAATTTCTATCATCTTACACCATTATACACAGTCGAACGCTTTTTCCAGGTCGACAAATCCTATGAACGTGTCTTGTTTGCATTACCAACCGCAACGTCAGATATGCCTTTTCTAAAGCCAGACTGATCGTCATCTATCATATCCTCAATTTTCTTTTCCATTCTCATGTATATTATTCCTATCAGCAACTTGGATGCCTGAACTGTTAAGCTGATGGTGTGGTAATCCTCACAATTGTCAGCTCTTGCAATCTTCCTAATTAAGTGGGTGATATTTTTCCGAAAGTTATATGGTATGTCGCAAGACTCATACATTCTACCCACAAACATAAATGATTTTTTTGTTGCCACTTCCACCGATGATTAGAGAAATTTTGATGGAATGTTATCTGTCCCTTCTGCGTCATTTGACCTTAAGTTCTCCAAAGCTCTCTTAAATTGTAATTCTGAAACTGGATCCCCTATCTCTTCTAAATCAGCTCCTTTACTTCTTCTACCACATCAGACAAATCTTCCGCCCCATAGAGGCCTTAAGTGTGCTCTTTCCACCAATCCGCTCTCTCCTTCTGCATTTAACAGTGGAATTCTCGTTGCAATCTTAATATTACCACCCTTGGTTTTAATGTCACCGAATGTTGTTTTCCTGTATGCTGAGTCATTCCTTTCGACAGTCATTTCTTTTTCGATTTCTTCACATTTTTCATGCAGTTATTTCGTCTTAGCTTCCCTGAACTTCCTATTTGTTTCATTCCCCGGCGACTTGTATGTCTGTATTCCTGAATTTCCCTGAACAATTTCCTACTTCATTTTTCCATCAACCATCTGAAGTATTACTTCTGTTACCCATGGTTCCTTCAAAGTTAGATTCTTTGTACCTATATTTTTCTTTCTAGCTTCTGTGATTGCCCTTTTTAGAGATGACCATTCCTCTTCAACTGTACTACCTACTGAAGTATTCCTTATTACTGTATTTACAGCATTAGAAAATTTGATCTATAGCCTTAGGAAACTTGAAGCGTATCTCAACATCCCTTAGTACTTCTGTATCCCACTTCTTTGTGTATTCATTCATCCTGAGTAATCTCTTGAACTTCACCCTACTCTTCATCACTATTACATTGTGATCGGAGTCTACATCTGCTCCTGGGTACGCCTTATCTGATTTCGGAATCTCTGTATGACAATTATGTAATCTAAATGAAATCTTGTATCGCCTGGTTTTTTCCAAGTATACCTCCTCCTCTTGTGATTCTTGAACAGAGTATTCGCTATTACTAGATGAATTTTATTACAGAACTCAATTAGTCTTCTCCTCTCTCATTCCTTGTCCCTAGCCCATATTCTCCCGTAACCTTTTTTCTACTCCTTCCCCTACAACAGCATCCCAGTCTCCCATGAATATTAGATTTTCATACCCATTTACAAACTGTATTACCCTTTCAGTATCCTCATACACTTTCTCTGTCTCATCATCTTTCTTGCGACGTCGAGATTTATACCTGAACTATCGTTGTCGATGTTGGTTTGCTGTCGATTCCGACAGTAACAACCCTATCACTGAACTGGTTCAAATGGTTCAAATGGCTCTGAGCACTATGGGACTCAACTGCTGAGGTCATTAGTCCCCTAGAACTTAGAACTAGTTAAACCTAACTAACCTAAGGACATCACCACACCCATGCCCGAGGCAGGATTCGAACCTGCGACCGTAGCGGTCTTGCGGTTCCAGACTGCAGCGCCTTTAACCGCACGGCCACTTCGGCCGGCTATCACTGAACTGTTCACTGTAACAGATTCATTGCCGTACTCTTCTATTCATAACGAACCCTATTCCGGTTATGCCATTTTCTGCTGCTGTTCATATTACCGTATACTAATCTGACCAGAGATCCTTGTTTTCTGCACATTTTACTTCACTGGCCTCCACTATATTTAGATTGAGCCTTTGCGTCTTCCTTTTCAGATTTTTTTTAGCTTCCCTATCACATTCAAGCTTCTGACATTCCTTTCGTTGATTATTCAATGTTTTTCTTATGGTCACCTCGGACTTCCGGATTGGGGGAATATTCCCGAGTCTTTTACCAATGTGGAGATCATCATGACACTTTTTCAGTTACTGGTGACATGTACTGTGGATACACGATATGTTTCTTTAATTCAGTGGTTTCCATTGTCTTCTTCATCCTCGTGCCCTTGATTATTGCTGCTTCTTCCGGTTTTAGTGGCAGTTTCCCACCCCAAGGACAAGAGAGTGCGCTGAACCTCTGTCCGCTCCTCCGCTTTCTTTAACAAGGCCGTTAGCACACTAAGGGTGACTTCTTATGCCGGAATTCTTTGGCCGCCAATGCTGATTATTAATCAAAATTCAAGCGGTAGCTGGTTTTGAGCCCAGGACCGAGGATGTTTTGATCGCTAATCAAAAGCCCTACCCTTTTTTTGTTGATCTCATTTTGTTCTATATTGTTCGTTGAATTTGTTCGGGGCGGAGGTCCGATGACACCCATTTAGGTTCTCCATTGATCTGTTCACTCAGTTTTTTTGTTACAGAGGGTAGCTACCTTCTGACCGAACACGTTGAGCTGCCGTGCTGGCAATCCCTAGACCAAGGGGGCTGTATTCAGGGTACGGACAGGAAATTGTCAAGGAAGCTGTAGGGAAAGAAAATCAGTCACAGTCTGTTGATCAGCCGCCAGCCGTTGTGGCCGAGCGGTTCTAGGCCCTTCAGTTCGCAACAGCGCTGCTGCTACGGTCGCAGGTTCGAATCCTGCCTCGGGTATGGGTGTGTGTGATGCCCTGAGGTTGGTTAGGTTTAAGTAGTTCTAATTCTAGGGGACTGATGACCTCAGATGTTAAGTCCCATAGTGCTTGGAGCCATTTGAACCACTTGTTGAGCAGCCCTCAAATGTTGGTGCTACTGCACAGCAAGAAATTAGGGGAAGCTACAAGCGGTTTATTTCTCGTGGACAGGCCCGTTCTGCTGTCTGGTTTAATGAAGTTGGCATTCTCTTATGGAAAATAATGTAGAAGTAAAATCTTCCTCATTCGGATCTCCTGGCGGGAACTACGGTGGAGCTCATGGATAAAAACTAATCTGCCGCTCCATCGATTGGATCGTGGAAGATTAGAATTCTTAATAGCAAATGTAGGTTTGTGACCTTCGAAAGTGAAAGTGATAAGTGGTTGTTAGATGTAGTAGAAATTTCGATGGCAGGTGTAGCAGGATTTCTGCCCAGTTCGACTGATAGGTCACCAACAACAGAGCCAAATTTTCTCACACCTGGAGACATAGTGGAGGGATTTAAGCCGAAAAAGACGGTACAAGATATGATGAACGGGAGCTTAATGACAGCATTTTTTGGAGGCCAGATGTTGGTGGCGCAGTATTCTTCCACTAAAATGTTTACCTCCACGTCGAGTGCTCGAGCACTAGCGTGCATTAATGAAATTTGTTACAGACACGTACGTATATGTAGAACATTCGCGTTAAGAACTGATGCTGCCCGCAACCAGACTGAAAAATTATCCTTCAGAGAACAACTTCATATTCAGTTCACGAACACTTTTTCTCTTTTCAGTGACAGGAATGTTGCACTCATCAAATTGGGTTTTGTTTACGCCAATCACACCGCGATGTCACATATTTACAGCTTTGTCTCATTCTTTCATTGTTATTTTGTTCAACAGCCGGGAGATGGCTCGCGGGGAAATAATATAATATATGACACCAGTCCTAATTCAGCTCCTTAAACACATGGTGTCGTGTACTAGAAATTACAATGAATCGGTCTTACAATGTGCTCTTCCAGTAATATTGTAGGACTATACGTCCAGGGTTGCTTCTCTTTCCGTAAGCGCTCCAAATGAAATATTTTAGAGACATCAGATATTTGCAGAATTTATTTTCACATATGTGTAGGGCATAGAGAACGCTTTGTTGATTCGGCCTACGACAACATCATTTACTTACTATAAGTCTCTTACGGCAGTTGGTTTCCACATCCCATTCAGGCCTTTATGATGAAATATATATTTATAAATTAAGTTATCTCATCGTTTTCTAACCTGCATACTAACATCATCTTTTTTTTTCATCAGTCTACTGACTGGTTTGATGCGGCCCGCCACGAATTCCTTTCCTGTGCTAACCTCTTCACCTCAGAGTAGCACTTGCAACCTACGTCCTCAATTATTTGCTTGACGTATTCCAATCTCTGTCTTCCTCTACAGTTTTTGCCCTCTACAGCTCCTTCTAGTACCATGGAAGTCATTCCCTCATCTCTTAGCAGATGTCCTGTCATCCTGTCCCTTCTCCTTATCAGTGTTTTCCACATATTCCTTTCCTCTCGGATTCTGCGTAGAACCTCCTCATTCCTTACCTTATCAGTCCACCTAATTTTCAACATTCGTCTATAGCACCACATCTCAAATGCTTCGATTCTCTTCTGTTCCGGTTTTCCCACAGTCCATGTTTCGTATTGTATTTTCACTCCTTAACCTTTCTTTTATTTCCATCATTGCTTCCTCGATGTACAGATTGAAGAGTAGGGGCGAAAGGCTACAGCCTTGTCTTACACCCTTCTTAATACGAGCACTTCGTTCTTGGTCGTCCAGTCTTATTATTCCCTCTTGGTTGTTGTACATATTGTATATGACCTGTCTCTCCCTATAGCTTACCCCTACTTTTTTCAGAATCTCGAACAGCTTGCACCATTTTATATTGTCGAACTCTTTTTCCAGGTCGACAAATCCTATGAACGTGTCTTGATTTTTCTTTAGCCTTGCTTCCATTATTAGCCGTAACGTCAGAAATGCATCTCTCGTCCCTTTACTTTTCCTAAAGACAAACTGATCGTCACCAAGCGCATTCTCAATTTTCTTTTCCATTCTCCTGTATATTATTCTTGTAAGCAGCTTCGATGCATGAGCTGTTAAGCTGATTGTGCGATAATTCTCGCACTTGTCAGCTCTTGCCGTCTTCGGAATTGTGTGGATGATGCTTTTCCGAAAGTCAGATGGTATGTCGCCAGACTCATACATTCTACACACCAACGTGAATAGTCGTTTTGTTGCCACTTCCCCCAATGATTTTAGAAATTCTGATGGAATGTTATCTATCCCTTCTGCCTTATGTGACCGTAAGTCCTCCAAAGCTCTTTTAAATTCCGATTCTAATACTGGATGCCCTATCTCTTCTAAATCGACTCCTGTTTCTTCTACTATCACATCAGACAAATCTTCACCCTCATAGAGGCTTTCAATGTATTCTTTCCACCTATCTGCTCTCTCCTCTGCATTTAACAGTGGAATTCCCGTTGCACTCTTAATGTTACCACCGTTGCTTTTAATGTCACCAAAGGTTGTTTTGACTTTCCTGTATGCTGAGTCTGTCCTTCAGACAATCATATCTTTTTCGATGTCTTCACATTTTTCCTGCAGCCATTTCGTCTCAGCTTCCCTGCACTTCCTATTTATTTCATTCCTCAGCGACTTGTATTTCTGTATTCCTGATTTTCCCGGAACATGTTTGTACTTCCTCCTTTCATCAATCAAGTGAATTATTTCTTCTGTTACCCATGGTTTCTTCGCATCTACCATCTTTGTACCTATGTTTTCCTTCCCAACTTCTGTCATGGCCCTTTTTAGAGATGTCCATTCTTCTTCAACTGTACTGCCTACTGCGCTATTCCTTATTGCTGTATCTATAGCGTTAGAGAACTTCAAACGTATCTCGTCATTCCTTAGTACTTCCGTATCCCACTTTTTTGCGTATTGATTCTTCCTGACTAATGTCTTGAACTTCAGCCTACTCTTCATCACTACTATAGTGTGGTCTGAGTGTCATCTGACCAGAAATCATTGTCTTCCTTCCACTTCACTTCACTGACACCTACTATATCTAGTTTGAGCCTTTGCATTTCCCTTTTCAGATTTCAAGGATTTCTGGTCAGATGAGTATCGGGTAATATCAACAGCAGCAGAAAATGGTATAACAGGTGTAGGATTCGTTATGAATAGGAAGGTAGGGCACAGGGTGTGTTACTGTGAACAGTTCAGTGACCGGGTTGTTCTAATCAGAATCGACAGCAGACCAACACCGACAACGATAGTTCAGGTATACATGCCGACGTCGCAAGCTGAAGATGAACAGATAGAGAAAGTGTATGAGGATATTGAAAGGGTAATGCAGTATGTAAAGGGGGACGAAAATCTAATAGTCATGGGCGACTGGAATGCAGTTGTAGGGGAAGGAGTAGAAGAAAAGTTTACAGGAGAATATGGGCTTGGGACAAGGAATGAAAGAGGAAAAAGACTAATTGAGTTCTGTAACGAGTTTCAGCTAGTAATAGTGAATACCCTGTTCAAGAATCACAAGAGGAGGAGGTATACTTGGAAAAGGCCGGGAGATACGGGAAGATTTCAATTAGATTACATCATGGTCAGACAGAGATTCCGATATCAGATACTGGACTGTAAGGCGTACCCAGGAGCTGATATAGACTCAGACCACACTATAGTAGTGATGAAGAGTAGACTAAAGTTCAAGACATTAGTCAGGAAGAATCAATACGCAAACTAGTGGGATACGGAAGTACTAAGGAATGTCGAGATACGTTTGAAGTTCTCTAACGCTATAGATACAGCAATAAGGAATAGCGCAGTAGGCAGTACAGTTGAAAAGGAATGGACGTCTCTAAAAAGGGCCATCACAGAAGTTGGGAAGGAAAATATAGGTTCAAAGAAGGTAGCTGCGAAGAATCCATGGGTAACAGTAGAAATACTTCACTTGATTGATGAAAGGAGGAAGTACAAACATGTTCCGGGAAAATCAGGAATACAGAAATACAAGTCGCTGAGGAATGAAATAAATAGGAAGTGCAGGGAAGCTAAGACGAAATGGCTGCAGGAAAAATGTGAAGACATCGAAAAAGGTATGATTGTCTGAAGGACAGACTCAGCATACAGGAAAGTCAAAACAACCTTTGGTGACATTAAAAGCAACGGTGGTAACATTAAGAGTGCAACGGGAATTCCACTGTTAAATGCAGAGGAGAGAGCAGATAGGTGGAGAGAATACATTGAAAGCCTCTATGAGGGTGACGATTTGTCTGATGTGATAGAAGAAGAAACAGGAGTCGATTTAGAAGAGATAGGGGATCCAGTATTAGAATCGAAATTTAAAAGAGCTTTGGAGGACTTACGGTCACATAAGGCAGAAGGGATAGATAACATTCCATCAGAATTTCTAAAATCATTGGGGGAAGTGGCAACAAAACGACTATTCACGTTGGTGTGTAGAATGTATGAGTCTGGCGACATACCATCTGACTTTCGGAAAAGCATCATCCACACAATTCCGAAGACGGCAGGAGCTGACAAGTGCGAGAATTATCGCACAATCAGCTTAACAGCTCATGCATCGAAGCTGCTTACAAGAATAATATACAGAAGAATGGAAAAGAAAACTGAGAATGCGCTTGGTGACGATCAGTTTGGCTTTAGGAAAAGTAAAGGGACGAGAGAGGCAATTCTGACGTTACGGCTAATAATGGAAGCAAGGCTAAAGTAAAATAAAGACAATTTCATAGGATTTGTCGACCTGGAAAAAGCGTTCGACAATATAAAATGGTGCAAGCTGTTCGAGATTCTGAAAAAAAGTAGGGGTAAGCTATAGGGAGAGACGGGTCATATACAATATGTACAACATCCAAGATGGAATAATAAGACTGGACGATCAAGAACGAAGTGCTCGTATTAAGAAGGGTGTAAGACAAGGCTGTAGCCTTTCGCCCCTACTCTTCAATCTGTACATCGAGGAAGCAATAATGGAAATAAAAGAAAGGTTCAGGAGTGGAATTAAAATACAAGGTGAAAGGATATCAATGATACGGTTCGCTGATGACATTGCTGTCCTGAGTGAAACTGAAGAATAATTAAATGATCTGCTGAACGGAATGAACAGTCTAATGAGTACACAGTATGGTTTGAGAGTAAATCGGAGAAAGACGAAGGTAATGAGAAGTAGTAGAAATGAGAACAGCGAGAAACTTAACATCAGAATTGACGGTCACGAAGTCAATGAAGTTAAGGAATTCTGCTACGTAGGCAGTAAAATAACCAATGACGGACGGAGCAAGGAGGACATCAAAAGCAGACTCGCTATGGCATTTGAGATGTGGTGCTATAGACGAATGTTGAAAATTAGGTGGACTGATAGGGTAAGGAATGAGGAGGTTCTATGCAGAATCGGAGAGGAAAGGAATATGTGGAAAACAAGGAGAAGGGACAGGATGATAGGACATCTGCTAAGAGATGAGGGAATGACTTCCATGGTACTAGAGGGCAAAAACTGTAGAGGAAGACAGAGATTGGAATACGTCAAGCAAATAATTGAGCAAGTGCTACTCTGAGATGAAGAGGTTTGCACAGGAAAGGAATTCGTGGCGGGCCGCGTCAAACCAGTCAGTAGACTGATGACCAAAACAAAAAAATAGTTTCCCTACCATCTTCAAGCTTCTGACATTCCACGCCCCGACTCGTAGAACGTTATCCTTTCGTTGATTATTCAATATTTTTCTCATGTTAACCTCCCCGCTGGCAGTCCCCTCCCGGAGATCCGAATGGAGGACTATTCCGGAATCATTTGCCAATGGAGAGATCATCATGACACTTCTTCAATTACAGGCCACATGTCCTGTGGGTACACGTTACGTGTCTTTAATGCAGTGGTTTCCATTGCCTTCTGCATCCTCATGTCGTTGATCATTGCTGATTCTTCCGCCTTTAGGGGCAATTTCCCACCCCTAGGACAAGAGAGTGCCCTGAACCTCTATCCGCTCCTCCGCGCTCTTTGACAAGGCCGTTGGCAGTATGAGGCTGACTTCTTATGCCGTCAGTCTTCGGCCGCCAATGGTGATTATTTATCAAAATTTAGGCAGTGGCGTGGGTCGAACCCGGGACCGAAGAAGTTTTTTATTATGATTCAAAGACGCTACCCCTAGACCACGGGTACAGTTCATCTTAAATTAAAATCAGTTGTATCTTTCGTAAAGTGAATCAGTTTCTAGGTTTACGAGTCCTTTAGCGTGTCTTTCCTGTCGGGGAGATAGGAACCAATATAACTAATGATATATAGTGCCGACCCTTTCAGCTCCTCATTCGCAATCAGTAAAAATATTGGATTCAGAGGGTAATATTAACGTGAAAGAAATCATTTAAGTTACAATAAAATAATGAGGCCGAGGTTTCCACCCTTTTCGACGGTTTTCTTTGAGGCGTCGTACCTCCATCTTTTCGAACGGGTTTCAACCCCTGTCTTCGAGGTATCAAAATTGTAGTTAAAAACACCATGAAATTTTTGTTTTTATTCTGTTTTATTTTAACTATGATATACCAGCATGACCTCCTTGGATCGAAACCTGTGATACACAACATTTTAGAATACCTTAGCCCCTGAAATACGTCTATATGTATGAATAGGTCATCACACAATAACATAACAACCAAAGTTGCGGCTGTTGTTTCAGACAACGCTCAACACGCCTAAACTTCTCGCAGTCTTTAGCTCATGCTGCATGTGCCATGTGGTCTTCACTTGTTTGGCATGTGTCGAATAGGAGAATCGGGAGTTGTGGGCACAAACTCCATTGAACTGCATTCCAGACGCGAAGGCTATGGGTTCACATAGCACGAAAACATCCGCTGAGTTTTGACTGAATGATTGTCTGTCTACTAGCAGTGTCAAAATTGAATTTATACAAAACAATTCAAGACAACCACCGCGCGCTTCCTCAGGAGCTCAGATATGAAGTATCTAGTTCAAATACTATATTAGTTATTGTCAAGCAAGACCACGTCATCGTCAGCCACTTTCCTTAGGTAAGAAATGGCACTACGATACTGTTTGATGCTCAGCGTTGAAGTCTTCAGTGTCTTAGTGAGCCCTGAGCCCAGCCATGCTAGGGCTGGCACAGATTCTCACGAAGGAACACGAAAAAGATCGAACGCAAAGAAATCAGGGAAGCCCCGAGGAAGGAAAGCGCTCCAATTAGGCACTTCTTTCAACGGCTTCTCCGTCGTAGCTTAAATTAAAACGGGTATTTTTTAATCATCAAGTACGAGACGAGACATCCGAACGCCGCGCTCGACCTGTAGAGTATGTTTTCTCTCTCTTATGTTAAAATACTCCCCCTCCCCCCAATACTTTTCTTGTGTAGAACATAATTAATTCAGGCGAACACATTTTTTTTAAATGTGGGTAATACGCCACACATTTATCGTATCTATTTGCCGTAATGTTGAGGAGTATAGGTAGTCGATTAGCAACTTCGTAGCATGCGAACTAGATTAGTACTGATAAGTAATTTGACACCTAGACCCTCCCCTCGGCAAAATAATCCACCTTGAAAGATTATACTAATATTAACAACAACAATTTTTTTTTCGAAAGGGAATATACATCTTTTTCCACTGGTACCAGACACATAATGTCGTACTTTAAAACCATTGCATGGCATGTGGCTGCCGAACGCATATAGTCCGTAGAAAAGTTGTCGCCTTCAGAAAAAGTTTATGTCCCTCTACATCTCGTAATATACAGTATCACATGGGCGCCTGGTGACCTGCTGTACTAGACACTAATACTCGCTCTGTTGCTATTTAGCTGAGGCCGTCTGCGCGACTGTAACCACGTTTTCTAAAATCTGCAAACTTCCTGTGATCCTTACGTGTTATGCATTAGAAGCGAGCAATATATTAAGGTGCTGTGAAAGCGTGTCACCCAGCAAGATACGAGGGTTGTCCAGAAAGTAAGTTCCAATCGGTCGCGTAATGGAAACCACAGTGTAAATCAGAAATGTTTTAGCTGCAACTGTTAGCTACAGCTTCCAGCCACTGCTCTACATAGTCACCAGTCCGACTTAGACATTTGTCGTAGCGTTGTGCCAACTTTCCAATACCCTCGTCATAGAAGGCAGCCGCCTGTGCTTGCCGCCGATTCTCTACTCTCATCTATAGCTCGTTGTCTGTGCGAAAATATTGTCTTCCACCAGCTCCGACGTAGTCGCGTATATGAACAGTGATCAAATACTGTCAAATGCTTTTTATTCCAGTCTTTGATCACAATATGAATTGCTTTGACGATGACCGGTTTCAGTCTGTAATGACCATCCTCAGATCTTTTCTACACGATGCCATTATGGTCTTATCACTTTAAGACATGGTGTAGAACTGAGCATGGTCATTACTGAGTAAAACCAGTCATCGTCAAAAGAATTGATATTGTGATCAATGACTGGAATAAAATAACATTTAATATTGTCTTCATAGCCAGTAGTTACTGTGAGCAGAGATGAAACACAGAGGGAGCCAATGGTATAGTGCGGGTGATCAAACACTTCCCATCGAAAACGCTGCAGGAGCATTTTCATTGCCCCTGCAGATTGCAACCGAGAATTGAACCGTATGTAATGTGGGCTGCATAACATGAGGCGACATCTCTGACTACGACCTCATACTTGGCGGGAGACACTATTTTCTATGCATCTTTACATGCTCACCATTCTCTCAGAACTGAAAGGCGAGAAGTGATACAACCGACAGGCATACTAGAGACACTGTCGAACACACATGTACAAAGCTTTATTAGACTGAATCTGAGGTTAAAATCTTCTGGGTTATTTGGCCGCGTCATATTTCTTCTAAAAGATTATCACAGTGGTTTCCATTTCTTGACCGAGCAAAACTTACTTTCTGGACAACCCTCGTATTTTTCTGTTACTGAATATTTCGTGGATTTTATGTGCACCAAAATATTATAACCAGCTACTTAATTTTGGTCCACCTTCGGAATTAAATACAGTAGCTATTATGTGTGGCAAGGATTCTACAAGTCCTTGGTAGGTCTCCGGAGGTATGTGACACCAGATACCTACGCACGTTTCGCGTATTTCCGGTAATCTACGGGACGGTGGTTTGAGGGCACGGACCTGAGGCCAGTAGCGTTCCATATGTGTTTCAGCAGATACAATTCTGAAAAATCTGGTGGCCGAGACATCAACGAGCAGTACACCATTACCCTCCTCAAGCCAACGTGACACAGTTCTGACCTTGTGACACGGACGGTTATCCTGCTGATCGGTGCTGTCGCCAGCAGATTCCATGGAATCCCAGGTGAATGTCACCCATAGGATAATACCATACCCACCAGCCTGCATCCGTGGAAAGGTGCGTGTTCCGCGCAACCGTTCACATTGATAACGCCGCATCCGTATACGAGCATCGAGATAGCGTATCAAGAAACGTAGTTATCCAAGCAGGTGACACGTTTCTATTGATCCATTGTCAAATCTCGATGATGTTATACTCACTGCAATTTTAACTGACGATGTCACTGGGGCAATATGGAAACACGTAGGGGTCACCTGCCCCACGTTTAACAACATTCGCTGAAAGCTGTGATCCTAAAAACTTGCACCAGCACTGGAATTCTACTCTATCATCAGACCTGTCACACATCACCGCCTATCATGCTTTACAGAACGCAAAAACATCTGACCTTCACATTTTGTTCAAAAATGGTTTAAATGGCTCTAAGCACTATGGGACTTAACATCTGAGGTCATCAGCCCCCTGGACTTAGAACTACTTAAACCTAACTAACCTAAGGACCTCCCAAACATCCATGCCCGAGGCAGGATTCGACCGTAGCAGTAGCGGGGTTCCGGACTGAAGCGCCTAGAACAGCTCGGCCACCGCAGCCGGCTCACATTTTGTTATGCGACCTGGAGGTCCAACACATTTTCACTTATTCGTGTTTTCACTGTCCTTCATCAACGCTCCATAGATGGTCACAACGGCAGTAGACTAACAACGGGCCAGCTTCGCTTTTTCTGTAAAATTCGTTCCCGCGTGCATGGCTCATTGCAATTTGTCCTACGTCAAAGCCTCTTATGTCTGTGGATTTCACCATTTACATTTCGCATCGTTGCTATAACGATCGCAGAATACGAAATTACGAGAATGCATGGCACGTGTTACGATACCGAAACCGAGAATGACAGGAGCGCTCCCAGTGGACTGGCAGTGAACTTCGAATATGGGAAAATGTGCAATCTGTTCTTTGACAAAGCCTCTAATATCAGTGGTTTTCACCATTTGAGGTCCGTATCGTCACTATAATGATCACAGAATACCAAATTAGAAGAAGTGCATGGCACGTGTCAGGATACGGAAACAGAATGATAGCAGCGCTCCTTACGGTCTGGCAGTGAATTTCCAATACGGGAAGATATGACGTCAAAATCAGCATTTTTGCTATACGTAAAGTGAGTATTAGATGATAATATTTTTCATTTATACTTTATGGGTGGGTCTCGGAGTCTGGCGGTGAAGTGCGTACTTGCAAACGTTTTTGTGACCTTACAACCATATTCGAAAAGCCTCAATCAAAAACTGAGATGAACATCTTGTAGCTGGTTTTCACAGTCGTGTAAAACTTTGTAAATAACATGTTGATCGTCTTTGACTGTAAAAATAGTTACTTCTCCAAACCAAGTATGGCAGTTTGGACCGTATGGACATTATCGAGTTCAAATAATTGTACTTTAGCACTTGTCAAAACCTAAAAATATTGTGACATCACATGGTACAGAAACTGGTCTCATCGCATTCTGCTCCTGATTACGATCTTCTTGAGTAATTGCTCTCTTTGCATTGAATTGCAGATATACAAATGGTTCAAATGGCTCTGAGCACTATGGGACTCAACAGCTGAGGTCATTAGTCCCCTAGAACTTAGAACTAGTTAAACCTAACTAACCTAAGGACATCACAAACATCCATGCCCGAGGCAGGATTCGAACCTGCGACCGTAGCGGTCTTGCGGTTCCAGACTGCAGCGCCTTTAACCGCACGGCCACTTCGGCCGGCGCAGATATACAATGTTGATGGTATTCTGCTTAATTTTTGCTCGCATCTAACAGTATTGGGTGGGGTAAAGGATTCCTTATTTGTTTCTGTACATATAAAACAGAATCTGGTTTCCGTGCATGGATTTCTACTGACTCATTTCTGTTTGTTAAAACAGAATCTGGTTTCCGTGTATGGATTTCTACTGACTCATTTCTGTTTGTTACTGCTTACGAACCTGTGTGCGAATTTTTCGATTTTAATGCATTGTAGGTACACTGCTCGTATTATACGCTGTTTTTATTCGCTTCCGTTTTTCGTATTTTCTCGCATTTAATGGAGGCCTCCGAAATTTCCACTGCAGTGAGAGGATGAGTTCCAGTACACCGATTTCTGCTAAAAAGTATTGTTTGTAATATCTGTTAATAACGTGTGAACGCATTTGCATAATTACTGTAGCATTTTTAGCATTTGCAAGAAAGAATGTTCTTGTCGCTGTGACTACAAAGCCTGCTCAGCTACATCTACATCCACAGTCTGCCAATCACTGGGAAACGTGTACTCAATCCGTGACAAGATGTAACTAAGCTGAATACCAGTTCTGTCAAAAGCTGCTAACGTTAATTCTCTTCTAAGTGCGAAAAACGGATGTTTACTAATGTAAAATAGAACATGAACAAATATATATATATATATATATATATATATATATATATATATATATATATATATATATAAAGTCTACAGTTGTTGTTTTGTTGTAAGGAAACAAACACAAATATCGAACCACTTATATAAAATCTGCAGTTGTTTTTTTATTCTAAAGAAACAAACACAAATATTGAACCACTTTCTCCGCTCAATATTACGGATACGAGCAAAAATCAAGCAGAATACAAGCAACGTATTTGCAATGCAGTAGAAAGTGCAATACACACAAAATGTCATTATCAGAAACACAATGCGATGAAACCGGCTTCTCTTTACTGTGAAACAAAAATTGTTGTGTTGGACTTTATATCGACAATAAGAAAACGAGATGACGAAGGACTGATAACCTTGCAACGCTCGAAGTGGCATGGTACGGAACCAACATCGTGTTACCGGAAGTCTCTATACGAGTTTCACGCCAGTAAGAATGATTCTCCATTCGTCTCTGCTCCGTTTACCTGCCTTCCTTTCTTTTGGCTCATCTGTGTACAGTACTGGATAAGAATGCTTTGTTCTACGATCTGATGCTAGTAAGGATTTCACAACTAATACTATTCTACACGTTATGAAAAACAACAAAAAAATTAGAGAATAGAAGGAAGCAGAAGTATTGCAGGATTTTGGGTTTACAAAACTAGTACAAAAATTTCGAACAGTTATTGTTTCGATTAAAGATTTTATTTGTTCATTTATTACGAGGGTTGCCCAGAAAGTAATGCACCGCATTTTTTTCTCAGTTGAAAACAATGCTACGAATGCGAAACGTTACGTATGTATTATTGAAATCATGGACTGTGCGGCTGGTCCCGGCGGAGGTTCGAGTCCTCCCTCGAGCATGGGTGTGTGTGTTTGTCCTTAGGATAATTTAGGTTAAGTAGTGTATAAGCTTAGGGATTGATGACCTTAGCAGTTAAGTCCCATAAGATTTCACACACATTTTTTTTTTATTATTGAAAGTCTTCTGAGTGAACGCGCCAGGTTTCCGTCACTTCCGACTGATAGCGGAGCTGCAGGACAGCTTCAATATGGCGTCTGTAGGTGATGTAAGTTACAAGTAACGTGCCGTCATTGACTTTCTCACTGCACAGAAAGACTCTGTGGGGAATATTCACAACGCTTGTGCTAAGTCTAAGGAGCATCTGCTGTCGACAGAAGTACAGTTAGTCGCTGGGCACGGAGGGTGAGGCCATCAGAAGGCAGTTCGGCGGAGCTCAACGATTTGCAGTGGTCGGGAAGACCATCAAAGGCTGTCGCACCTGACATGTTGCAGCGAGCAGATGCTATTCGCGAGGACAGACCCATTACGACTCGGCAGTTGATTCTGCATCTGTCAATTGCAAATGAAGTGAGGATGCAATTATCTGCACTCTTAGATATTGAAAAGTGTGTGCAACTTGGTCCTGCGGTGTCTAACAGTGGATTACAAATATACCAAAAAAAAATTACCTTGATTTGTTGCAACGTTTTGAAACTGAGGGGGAGGCCTTCTTTTCCCGGACAGGTGATGAAACTTGGGTTCACCATTTTGAGCCCGAAGCAAAACGACGGCCAATGGAATGGCGCCATTTCCACTCCCCACAGAAGAAAAAATTCAACGCAACTGCTTCCATCGGTAAGGTCGTGGCCACAGTGTTCTGGGAGTGTGAAGGTGTGGTTCTCTTTTATGTGATGCCAAGAGGCGGTATCATTAATTTAGAAGCATTTTAGTACATTAACAAAACTCAAGACGCGCTTCCGGCGACTTCGGCGTCACAGCAACACAGGAGATATTTTGCTGCAACACGATAACGCTCGGCTCCACACAAGTCTGAGGACTGCTGAACACACCACAAAACAGGGTTGGACAGTGTCACCCCATCCAACCTACAGCCTTGACCTAGCGGACTTGTTTGGGCCATTAAAGGACGCCGTTCGGGAAAGACACTTTGAGGACGATGAGGAGGTGGTTCACACAGTGAAGCATTGGCTCCGCCACCAGGACGAGGATTGGTAATGACTGGGTATACATGCCCTTGTTTCACGCTAGAGGAAGGCTATAGAACGGGATGGACATTACGTTGAAAAATAGGATGCTTCGATAAAACACGATTCATTCGTGTGTGTAGTTCTCATTATGTTCAACGAAGAACTGTTGAAGGAAAAAAATGCGGTGCATTTCTTTCTGGACAACCCTCATGATTGTAATTGCTTTATTTATATTAGTACAGGCTGAAATTCAGAACTCGATTAATGAATATCTATTACAGTGCAGTCTTTCTTGAGACCTTCAGTCTCAAGAATGGTTTGCTGCAGCTCATCCTGTGCACACCCTCTTCATCTCACAAGGGGACCATGCGAAATTCCCCTCACCGAGTTGACTCATACTGACAGTGTTCTTACGGTACAACGAGGACTTGAACATATGCAAACAGGAAGACGCAACTGTCTACCGTTTTCGAGAAAATCGAGTTTCAACATATTAGCCGTGCTTATATGTTTTTTTGTGGTCGCTCATATTCAGGGAGTCCACAGCCAAGCGAGTTAAGTACGTAGTATCATAACTGTGAGATCTGTGGGTCAAATCTTGCTACCGGTAACTTTTTTCGCACGTAATTCTAGTAACAGTATTGTGTGGTACGCCACGAAATTGTATTTAGACCTAGGACCATTTAAGCATGTAAACCAAGTTTGTTTTGCTATAGGCATACCCAAAAAAACCATGCACGTGCAAAATGGTTCAAATGGCTCTGAGCACTCTGCGACTTAACGTCTGAGGTCATCATTCACCTAGAACTTAGAACTACTTAAACCTAAATAACCTACGGACATCACACACAATCATGCCCGAGGGAGGATTCGAACCTGCGACCGTAGCGGTCGCTCGGTTCCAGACTGTAGCGCCTAGAGCCGCACGGCCACTCCGGCCGGCCACGTGCAAAAATTCGTATTTTATTACAAGTGCTATCTGTCGCAATAATGATTGTTTTCCGTGTTTCTATGATCAGTATCATCCAAGTCGTGCACTGCTCCATAGATCACACATAATACTTATCGCAAATTTAGATGCAAAGCATAAATAAAATGACTATACTGATTTTATTGAAAGTTCTTGTATATTCTTTATTTTTATTTCCAATCTCCTTACGAATATTTTTTCTCCTTTTTCCAGCCTAAAGATTATGAAACTAAAACAAGAATCACTAAATACTGATAATCTGTGTAGTCGTAATACAGTGAGGTGATAAAAGTCGTGGGATACTCCATAATATCGTGTCGGACCTCCTTTTTGTCCCGGCGTAGCGCAGGAAGTCGATGCGGCATGAACGCAACAAGTTGTTCGAAGTCCCCTGCAGAAACACTCAGCCATGCTGTCTCCAGTCGTCCATAGTTGCGAAAGTGTTGCTCGTGGAGGATTTTGTGCACGAACTGACCTGTCGATTATGTTCCATAAATGTTCGATGGGTGGGTGAGGGTGGCGAAATCATTCGCACGAACTGTCCAGAATGTACATCAAACTGCAACACAATTACCGATATTACCTATAATGGTATTTACTCAATGTGACGTCTGTATAACTGTGCTCTCTGATGTAACATTGATGTAAATGTTTTATTCATTATTTATAATAATTATGTAATTGTAATTAACCTACGAATGTAATTTTAAAAGTAATTTACTGTAAAAGAATGAAAATGTTACATTTAAGTGGTTCATGCATAGAATGAGTAGGTTTGTAATCATGTAAAATTTGGAGGAGAGTTCCTTCATAATGGAATTAGATATGCGTGAATAGAAAAGGTGGATCTACCGGTAAAACTGCAAAGCTTCTTTGTGGCATGAGTCAGTTGGTGGCTAGCAGGCAAGGGGGCGCGTCTTGTGAATCGATAGAGGAGAAATGGAAATGAGCGTTTGGCGTCAATGGTCGGGAGGCTCCTTACGGGGCAGGTCTGGCCGCCTTGGTGCAGGTCTTATTACATTCGACGCCACATTGGGCGACCTGCGCGCCGGATGGGGATGAAATGATGATGAAGACAACACTCAGTCCCTGACCGGAGAAAATCCCCAACCCAGTTGGGAATCGAACCCGGGCCCCTTAGGACGGCAGTCCGTCACGCTGACTTTTTTCTTTTTTTTCTTTATTTTGTTTGTAACAGATGGTTGTATTCGTTCGGGGCGGATGTCCTATGACACTTGCTGAAGTTCATCGTTGATACATTAACTCAGGTTTTTTATTACAGAGGGCAGCTAACCAGCTACCGTGCCGGCGACCATACAGCTATCGGGGCGGACGATAGAGGAGAGAAGAACTGCATATAGAATAGCCTCGAATGCGGAAGTAATGCGGCTTATTAGTCATGGCATACTTTGGTTACCTCTGTACTACGAAAATCTGTCGCTAAGAAAAGAATTTTCAGAGTTCGTCACACAGGAAGGGCCATGGATGCTTTCGCCTCCCTTTTTTGAATAGTACAAGATGTCGACGTTGCCGTCAACTTCATCTCATATTATCATGATGGCCGGATGCGGGTTTGAACCGACATCCTTCCGAATGCGAGTCCAGTGTGCTAACCACCGCGCAACCTCGCTCGGTGAAGAAGGTGTGGGAAGTGGATGTGGTGTTATACGATGCGAGTTGTGGTACGTAGACCGATGTGGAAGGTAAGACAGATTGCACTTGCTTCCAGGATTTCAAGGGATTATAAAATTTACTCGAGGCTGAGATGCAGGCTACGTAGGTGTAGGTGAGGATGGGACAGATGGGGGATTTATAGGTGAGGATAATGCTAGAAGGTTGTAGTCTGCAGGTGTGCCATGTTAACAGTTTTAGTCGGTTTGGCATTAGTGTCAGATAGTAAGTAGATGTGCGTTCCACGTTAATTTTCTGTGGAGAGTTAGTTCTAAATACTTTCCCATTTTAGTCAGAGAGATGTGCTGATTGTAGACGGAGAGAAGCAAATATGGAGGACGGAAACGCCGAATGGTGCGACCAAAGACTGTGGCTTGAGTTTTTGTGAATTTATTTGAAGTTTCCACCTATTACACAACTCGACTGGAAGAAGGCAGGGGAGAGTCGAAAGATATAAGTGGCTAGGTAGGCGTTGTTCTCACGTATTTCAGGAGACAGGTTGAGAGTGACAGTTTGGGAATGTCTGTAGTGTACATGATGCAAAGTAGGGGCGAACGAACGGTACACGACCCGTGGGCTGAAAAATGCTGGAACAGGCGTGGCTAACTGTGAAAAATGTTAAGCGGTGGTAAAGGAAGGATGCTAAAAGGCGGACATAGTCATCTGGGAATGCTTAGGTTTGTAGCTTGCAGAGATCCAGACTGCCATACCTGGTTAAAGGTATTTTGGATATCAAGGGAAACAAATATGGCGGACTTTAGTTTATTTAGTTGATAGGAGATTAGCTGGGTAAGAAAAGGAGTTGGTTGTCGATGGAATAGTTAGGATGAAAATCACTTTAGGTACTGGGAATGGGTAGGTGGACTGCAAGATGTTGATGGATTCGTTGCGTAAGAATGATTTCAAACAATTTCCTGAGAAGTGACGAGAGGCTGACTGGGAGATAGGATGAGGTCTGCGAGGGTGGTTTGTCAGGTTTCAGGAAAAGGACTTCTGGGTAATAACCTCTGTAGAGGGTGGTACTGTAAAGGATGTCAAGAGTTTCGTGATAGGTCCTGGGACATTCCCTGAGATGTAGGTTATTGTATCGTGACCAGCGAGTGTTTGTGGAATGTCGTCAGCTGTTACTGGCGTGCTTAATTGTGTTCGTGGAGTGCTGTACAAGTATTGTAAGTTTGCTGCAAGACGTGGAATAATTGTGTTGTTGGTACTTTCACACACGAAGGGACCCATCGAGAAATCAAAGTTGGGGTCATGCGAAGTGGTGAATGTGTCTCCTAGAAGGATGCGCAGTGCGGGGTAGCCGCGCGGCCTCAGACGCCTTGCCACGGTTCGCGCGGCTGCCCCCGTCGGAGGTTGGAGATCTCCCTCGGGCATGAGTGTGTGTGTGTTGTTCTTATCGTAAGTAAGTTATACTGAGTATTGTGTAATCCTGGGGACCGATGACCTCAGCAGTTTGGTTCCATAGGAACTTACCACAATTTCCAGAAGGATGCAGAGTGGTTGGCTTTGGTGTGGTTGTCCGGAAGTGGTCCGTTGTTATGTAGGGTGGGATAGGTGGGAGTGGGGTTCTTTCCAGAGAACCTACTGAATGCTTTCCAATACTTCATAGGGTTTGGGGGCATCTCGTTAATTTAGTGCATGTCATATGCCAGTCCTGACGTCGTTTGGCTTATAAGTAAATGCGAAAACTTTGCTGGAGCTGTCGGTGCCGTGTGGGAATGTACCGACCACGAGCACGAAGGAATTCTCTGCATGCACGACAGGATTCTTGAGGCAGGGCAAAAGCACGTGGATGTAAAGTAGGACGGTCGTAGTAGAGCGTTCGGAGCGGGATGTGGTTGGAAATTGAATCCGAGACGGTATGTTGTACGAAGTCAGACTCACTTCAGATGCCGTCAGGAATTTCAAGGTTGGAATAATGAATTCCGATTAGGGAATGAATTTGGGCACGGTATGCATTCCAGTCTGTATGGGAATAATTCTTAATATGCTGGGGTGAAAGATTGGACCAAGTTGGACTAATGCCTGTACATGCCTGAATTAGATTGGAATATGTGTCGTTATAACTACGTTCAGTCTGCGTGTCTACCTATAACGCACTGACAGTTGAAATCTAGATCTGCAATGCAACATAAAACACAGATGACATTACGATCTATTCTGACCTTCTTTCTGTCCGGGGTTACATCACAGTCGTGAGGCACAATCATTCGCATGGATTTGAACACGATGTCCAATCATTCACATATCTGTCGATGCAGTGTATGTGTACGAATTTACACTGACATCCGACCATCTTTTCTGGGTATTTCACTTTTGTTTATCAGACAGTGTATTTCTCGTTATCACAGTTTGTCTTTCTTGTTCTTGATTATGATACACGTCTCGTATGCATATCGTGTCATATGATGCATAATAGCACGATAAGCGCTTACTTTTATCTTTCGTGAGATACATTTCGACGTAAATATGCTCTTCAAACAATAACAGCATCGTGATCCAGCTAAGGAGACCACACGGTAATCGGATTTTTGTAATTTTTATATTTTGCGATACGTGGAATTCAGAACTCAAATATCAATCACACAAAGCAGTGCCGTGAAGCTCTGAAGAATTCTATAGAAAATAGCCTTTGAAGTTTTGCGAGTGTCTTTAGTATCCTAAGATGAGGTCGATGTTTCGGCAGGCCGTGTGACTCTGTGTTAAAGTAGTCGTCTGGCAGGTGGAAGATCTGTGTTCAATTTCCGATCGGTACAAATCTTTAAACAGAGGTGCTGTTCCATGAGCGTTGCCGTGAAGAGTAAAATGCATAAAGTTGGGAAAAATCGGTAGTGTTAGAGACTGGTAACCGATGGTTCGAGTCTTGTTCGGTCATTGTTTTTTTCGTTTAGTTGAATTTAAATGTAAAATTCATCAAGTGTACGATAATTAACACATGTATAACGGTCATTTGTATGACGAATGGCGGAATTCTTATTTCTAATTGCATATCAGACACATAATCGGGTTTTCATTACAAATATAATTCTCTATTACCGATCTGTTATGAATGATTGTTAATAATGATTGTTTCATTTAAAGAAAACATTACAGATTAATAATGAATTAATGATGGGTCCACCTTTTAGCAAGTATACACATTATTTTTTGTTTTATCACCCAAACATGTTTCACCACAGACGTGCAATCCTCAGCAGGTTTTTCTTTATTTTATTTTCCTGAAATGTATGCATACTGATTTTGTATAGGTAGGGAATATGAGGCATCAGATTTTGTTTTTATTTAAATTATATATGCACTTAATCTTTTATTTTACATTGTGTGGGTTCTGTTAAAAAAAATGGCTCTGAGCACTATGGGACTTAACTTCTGAGGTCATCAGTCCCCTAGAACTTACAACTACTTAAACCTAACTAACCTAAGGACATCACACACATCCATGCCCGAGGCAGGATTCGAACCTGCGACCGTAGCGGTCCCGTGGTTGCAGACTGTAGCGCCTAGAACCGCTCGTCCACCCAGGCCGGCTGTGTGTTCTGTGGTTGCCGACCAAAATCAGCCACAGATCCAAGTTAGTACACCATGTTATCTTATCTCCAAACATGACGGATGTTAGAAAATCCTCTGCAATGAATTCCTCTTTATTATCCAAACTTCAAAATGTGTGTTCTGGTAAAATTCGTGGTATTTGCCAGGTTTTGGTCGTACCGTTGTAGTGTGTGGCTAGTCCTGAGCTGTGATAAGTTCATTTTTATGTACCAAAGGTGTTATGTTGTTGAGATGAGCCGGTCCACATCGCTAAAATTTTCGTTAATCTTAGCTATGGTGAATTGTTTCGTATAGGTTGTTATTTGTGGATTTTGTTCCGAATTTTGATGTCCACAGGTTTAGCTCAACTACACAAAAACACGTTTGGTACTTAAAAACAAACCTGTCGCAGCTCACGACTAGTAAAATACTACAACGGTGAGGCCAAAAACGGGAATATGCCACGCATTTTTCTGAACGTATATTTTAAAGATTTAATAATAAATAAAGATTCAGTGCAGACGATTTTCTAACATCCATCATGTTGAAGATGACATGGTGTACTAATTCAGACCGTTGGTTGATTTTGGTGGGCAGCCACAGGACACACACACACACACACACACACACACAATGTAAAATAAAGGTAAAGTGCACATATACTTTACATAACAATAAAATCTGGTTTATCATATTCCCTAACCTTATCATAATCTGTATGTATGTATTTCAGGAAAACAAAATAAAAAGCCATTGATGATGCCACATCTGTGGTGAAATATGTTTGAACGATAAAACAAAACAATATTTTGTGTACTTGTAAAAAGATGGATTCAATGCAATCATTACAAATTTTCATATTTTTGTACTTTTCTATTCTCGGAACAGCTCCGTGCTGCCTGTAGAAAAGTCTCTCTCATTGTAGGGTGTTAAAGACCCTCAGTAGAACTTGTACCCCAGTTTCCACAAGAATTTTTTAGAGTTGCATCGAACAGCTTTTTTGGATTGCTATTTGAATTCTGAACATCACTTACCATAAATACAAAAAAATTATTCAAATGCAATTTTCGGGTGATCTCCTTGTAAGATTCACTTCTTGGTGCTTTCTGTAACATTGTTTTGAGATTTCCATGACACTTTCAACACCTATAGCATTGTTTCACTAATTTGTGGTGTAACCCTCATTGCATATCCCCTCATCTCCCTTACCAATTTGTCCCGATGATAGATAGTGGAAGAAGACGGAAAGAGAGATGTGTGAACATGAAAAAGATAGTATATGCAAAGAAATTCTGCTCTCTAGCGAACAAACGGTACCAAAAGCTAGAAGGATATGAAAAGTAGATTGGCACAGGTGAAAAACGCTTTCACCAGCAAGAGCAAACGGAACTGAGGAATACGTTCTCGAAAGTCTGGTCTGTGATGGTTGTATGGAACTGAAATGAGGATGGAAGGAACTTCAGAAAAAAAATCCTCCACACATTTGAATTAAGATGCTACTGTTGATGGATACTGAAGCTAAATATAAAAACAAATTTTGTAACTGGAGTTGTCAAAGACGATACCACGGATCTTCGACCATGTAAAAGTAAAAAAAAAAAAAAAAGATAGATTGTTAACTTGGAGCCTGAAGAAACAGCAAATTAGAAAAATCATAGGGGCAAACAGATCTTCTAAAGTTGCAAGCAGAAGATGGCGTATGTGGTCTATGTCAGTTATGTAGACGTAACCAGTCGGTACAAGATAGGTACTTACGGAAGAAGGAAGGTGGAAAGCAAGATTAGGGCTTAACGTTCCGTCAGTGACTACCAGAAGCAACGGAACGCGATCTCGTTTCAGGGAAGGAAATACTGGATACTAGGACAGACAACTGAACACGGTCCTCCTAAGTCACTTTCAAATCCTTGCTCCCTGGATGCTGTGAATTATGGCAACAGACCAGTCGAAATAATACTAACTCTGAAAGATTGCCTTCCCAGAATCCAATCAACTTAAGGTCCTTATTAGCACCGAGTGATGCATGCTACTTTTTGAAATATCGCTCTTCTCAGAGGCCACATGGATGAACTCTTGCTCGTTAGTCGCTATTGATTCGGTAAATTACGGGTTATACCTCGACGTTCTAGGAAGAAAAGTGATGGCTGTTTACGAGTCGGAGTTCGTATCGCTATATTCCAAGCTGCTTGAAACCGCTAGGTTACATTTATATTCTACTCACAACCGCGCTGAAACACACAGAGATTTCTGTAAATTTAACGTATAGAAACTTTTTAAGGTGGTCGAAACCAAAGTGGGTGCTTAAAATGTTCTTCCGGCTATATGTATATTTTAACCCTTTGTTGATTAGCAAAGAGACTATGAGTATGTGGTAGTAACTGCTTTCTTTCCGCGCTGGACCAAATCACGTCTGACCCATTCATTATCTCGAGCGAGATTCCACTAATTTCTTTTTTCATGCAAATAAATCTGCTTAACGACAAGTTCACAAACGCATAGTCTTATTTGTAGCTTTCGAAATCCCACAAGACTGATATCTTAAACACGTAATCTTGGCGACAATCGACCGAAGGTGGAGTGAGAGGAGTCCGAATCTGTAAAGGTGTTAAGTATAGTGTTATGGAAATGAGCGTTTGGCGTCAGTGGCCGGGAGGCCCCTTACGGGGCTGATGCGGCCGCCTTGGTGCAGGACTTGTTACATTCGATGCCTCATTGTGCGACCTGAGCGCCGGATGGGGATGAAATGATGATGAAGACAACACAACACCCAGTCCCTGAGCGGAAAAAATCCCCGACCCAGCTGGGAATCGAACCCGGGCCCCTTAGGACAGCTGACCATTCAGCTATCGGGGCGGAAAGTATAGTCTCGTGATAGACTCTAAACAAATTTAGTGACTGTAGAGCCTACACGGGAACACATCGATGGCGCTCCTATACGTGCAATAAACACTAAATTCGACACATCATTGGAAGCATAAACTGGGAATTTCATTTTTTATATTAAAAAGGGTAGGTCCCTTTTTTACCCTTGTTTGGTATTACTCATAGGCCACTTGTTATAATGACAATGTACATGAGCGGTCTATCAACATAAAAATTATAGAAATTAATGTGCAGCCGTTTACTTCGCCTTGATACGGAGAGGCCTTCAAACACAAGCAAAAATACACTGCACAGCAAAATTAAACGATTACTTTTTCGAAACTCAATAATTGTCTCCCATTGCGGCGTATAAGTTTTAAATTTGGATTCCTCTGTAACGGTGGAAACGTGTAGCGTCCTGTGACGTCACCCTCGGGCTCGGTGATGCTTCAAACAGCGAAGTGTCGACACACGCGAAAAAATGCCACAGCTCAGACTTTCATGTGTGCTGAAAGGTGGGTTACTGATGTCACATTGGCACCAAATTTCAGCACAGTTCTGCCCAACGTCACACGATACGAAGATCTTTAGAGATCCTCTTACACACATTTCACTCCTTTTGACGACTCTGTGGTGACGGTCGGCACCGCGACACCCGGTGTCAAAATCGCGCGGCTTTCTTATGGGTGGCTGCGGGAAACATTTCAGACGCACCGCCTCTCAGAATCGACGCAGAAAAGCGTCGCTGAGTGGCATAACGGTCGTTAATGTGACCCTCTCTTTCGTGGAGCGCTGGTTTCCACACACTTCGCGATCGGAAGCGACAGTTTGCAGTGCAATGAGCAACAGAAAGATATTCTTGACAAACTTTGGCAATACTGACACTCTCGAATGTTTCAGCCCTTCTCTAAGCGAATTGTGGAGCTACATGCCCACTAAATACGATCACAGCTCTCTGGAGTGCAGCGCGACCGCAATTTTTTGCAGTCGTGTGCATGTTGGAACCACTAGGGACCGTTCCAAAACCATCCGACGAAATCTGAAAGTGATCCAATGCGTCAAAGGCTACTTAGTCTTTTTCAACCCTACTGTTTTCCACCCTTCTGTGGCGTGATCACGTGTGAGTGCAATTTTAACAAATGCGTGAATGAGACAGCAAAAGGTCATAGAGTTCCTAGATAACAGAACGCAGCATGTCATTCTCAATGGAGAGAAGTCTTCCGAAGTAAGAGTAATTTCAGGTGTGCCGCAGGGGAGTGTCGTAGGACCGTTGCTATTCACAATATATATAAGTGACCTTGTGGATAGCATCGGAAGTTCACTGAGGCTTTTTGCGGATGATGCTGTAGTATATCGAGAGGTTGTAACAATGGAAAATTGTACTGAAATGCAGGAGGATCGGCAAAGGATTGACGCATGGTGCAGGAAATGGCAATTGAATCTCAATGTATCAATGTAGATAAGTGTAATGTGCTGCGAATACGCAGGAAGAAAGATCCTTTACCATTTACCTACAATATAGCAGGTCAGAAACTGTAAGCAGTTAATTCCATAAATTCACTGTTCTACAAAAAAAACCTTTTTTCTATTTCTGATGAAAAGTATTGTGATCCTAGTTGTAATTTGAGTGCTGAATTGAAAACTGTTTTTGGTTTTTTTCTGTCAGGGATAGTTTATGAGTAATTGCAATTTTATTTCTCTTTTGTTTCTGATATAGTGCAGCAAACGTGAGGTGAAATTCGACAAACAAATGCACATCTTTATGATGTTATACGTTCATCACATTAATGGAGGGTGGGATCTAACATATAATACAGTAACCTTTGTGTATACACTTTGAAGCATTTATTTGACATGAGAAATTACAGAAAATTGACAAACAATGAGCCACTGCCTTGTAATGCACATCACTTTTTTCTCTTGTATTGTGAATCTTTCTTCTCTCGAATGATATTCCAGCAATAATCTGCTAACATAGAAGGTACCCACTTCCCTTCATAGTGCCTTTCTATGGTAGAAATGTCTTTATGGAATCTTTCCGCATGTTCATCCGATACGTCACTACAACTCTCTGTGAAGTAGTCCAGATGAGAGTCCATCATATGTACCTTTCAAAGACATATTGCACCCCAAATCCTGATATGCTTTGATCATATCCTTCACCATTGCTTTGTAGTTAGTAGCTCTTCTTCTTCCGAGGAAGTTTTCCGACATCATCTTGAAACAGTCCCATGCGGTTTTTTCTTTATCAGTTAAACATGCTTCAAAATTTGCATCTTTCTGCAGCTCTCTGATTTGTGGGTCCACAAATACACCTTCCTTTATTTTTGCAGCTGAAAGACGGGGTAATTTGGTAGCTAGATATGCAAACCCACAGCCTGTTGGATCCATGGCCTTCACGAATTGTTTCATCAGGCCAAGTTTGATGTGAAGCGGTGGAAGTAGTATATATTCAGGAGCTACCAGACTTTCACGTTGTACATTCTTTTCGCCAACTTTCCCTCTTCGCCTAGGCCATTTCTTTTTCACGTAGTGAGAATTTTGGTCTCGACTATCCCACTCGCAAAGAAAACAGGCATACTTTGTGTAGCCTTGTTGCATTCCCAGTTCCATAGCAATTACCTTGAAATCTGCACATATTTTCCATTTGTGTTCATTGTATTTTAATGAATTTAGCATCCTTTGTACGAATTTGTAATTCTCTTTTGTCAAACTAGCGTAAGATACTGGAACAGAGGGTATTTTATTTCCGTTATGGAGCAAAACACCCTTCAGACTTGTTTTCGATGCATCTATGAAAAGTCTCCACTCCAGTGAAATATAAGTGACGTTCAGCACTTTCATCAGGCCAGCAACGTCATTGCAAAATGTCAGTGCTTCGTCAGTTGAAAAATAAGAAATAAAGGCATGTTCTCTGTGCCTGAACACACGGATTTTAGTACTTTGGTGCAGTAGATTATATTCTTGTAATCTTGAACCAAGCAGCTGCGCCTTTTGTTTACTTAGTCCTAGATCACGTACTAAATCATTTAAATCTGCCTGTGTTAACAAATGTGGCGATGACTCACTTGTGCAGTGATATAAAGAATCATCATCTGTGATTTCTTCAGTACTACATATTTCACTGTCACTCAGAATTTGACCTCGAGCTCTTGAAGGTACTGGAAGGTTGTCGGAACTAAAAAGAACGACGTAAAGCGATCGACGGGTATACTAGAGACACTGCCCAACACACCTGTGCAAAACTTCATCAGATTTTCACTGTGGTTTCCATTTCGCGATAGATCGTTCTTTACTTTCCGAATAACCCTCGTAGGTGTCAAAAGTTTCGGACAGGTACATTTGTAATGTGCGCAACAAAATAGCGTGGGTGCCCCGAGGGCGTTGCCAAACTGAGGGGTCTTAGAGGAGTCTTTTGACGTTTTATCTTATCAGAACATCTTCCTGTAGCTCATCGCACTGCGAACTCTCATTTCCGACTGCGAAATGTGTGGGAATCAACACCCCAGGAAAGAGGTGGTTTCACTGATGTCCGTTGTGCAGCCCATGATGCCGTTCCGTATCGATTCTCAGAGCCGGTATGTCTGAGATGTTTTCCTCAGCCTCCCATTAGAAAATTGCGCGATTTCAACCCTGAGTGTGGCGCTGCTGACTTCCAGGCAAAGATGTCAAAATAATGGGTGGAATGGGTGAGAGGGGCTCTGACGACTTCCTCGGCGTGTGAGACATACACTGTGGCGCTGGGTAGGATTGTGCTGAAATTTGATGCCAATGTGACATCATTAACGCACTTTTCAGCCCAGATGAATTTTTTAGCTGTGGCCTTTTTTTCGTATATGTCGACACTTTGCTGTCTGAAGTGTCGCGGATCCCGAGGGTGAGGTCGCAGGGCGGCACGCTTTTGCACCACTACGGAGGAAGGTGGTAGGCGCCTTTGAGCCAAATTTCAAACTTATACGCTGCAATGGGAGACACTTGGAATTCCGAGAAAGTGACCCTTTAATTCTGTAGCGCAATGTATTATACGTTTCATTAAGTTCAGATCTCATCAGAAGAGCCGCGTCGAGTGCATTTTTATTGTGTCTGTATTACTATATGTCTAAGCAAAAAATCTATTATGAAAATGCAGTTACTACGAAGGACTCGCTACTCGCGAGAAACTTCCACATTGTGTATGGTAGTTCTGTAAATAACATACAATATCTTGAAGATAATGATCTGCAGGATATGAGGGCCACTCCAAAATAAATGCACACTATTTTTGTAAAAATACAGTTTTCATTCGGCATGTGTGAAAGTTTTACAGTGTGTAGATACATCCTTCCCGCTTGTTTTCAAACTTAATTCAACCTGTTCCCGTGAGCGGCGCCGTCACAGCATGTCTTCAAGATGGCTGCAACACTTCACGTTCGTCAGAAGCCACGTGCTGTCATAGAATTCCTGTGCTGTGAAAACGAGACATTGTGAAACATCCACAAGAGGTTGAAAAAGGTGTATGGCGATGCTGCTGTCGATCGCAGTGCAGTTAGTCGGTGGGCAAGCAGGTTACGTGAGGAAAGTGGGCACGGCAATATTCAGGATTGTCCTCGCAGCGGCAGGCATCGTACTGCACACACTCCAGACAATGTGCAGAGAGTGAACGAATTGGTGATTGCTGACAGACGCATCACAGTGAACAAATTGTCACGCTACGTTGGGATAGGGGAAGGAAGTGTTTGCAGAATACTGAAAGTGTTGGCGTTAAAAAAGGTATGTGCCAGGTGGGTTCCCAGGATGTTGACAGTGGCTCACAAAGAAACAAGAAAAACTGTATGCAGCGAACTTTTGGAACAGTACGAGAATGGTGGAGATGAATTTCTCGGAAGAATGTGACAGGTGATGAAACATAGCTCCATCATTTTTCACCAGAGACGAAGAGGCAATCAATGGAGTGGCAGCATGCAAATTCACCCAAAAAAAAAAAAAAAAATCAAAACCACACCTTCTGCTGGAAAGGTTATGGCTACGGTGTTTTTCGATTCCGAAGGACTCTTGCTTGTGGACATCATGCCAAGTGGAACCACCTTAAATTCTGATGCATATGTGACGACACTGAAGAAACTTCAAGCTCGACTGAGTCGTGTTCGACCACATCGGCAAAAGCAGGATGTTTTGCTGTTGCACGACAATGCACGGCCACATGTCAGTCAAAAAACCATGGAAGCGATCACAAAACTCGGATGGACGACACTGAAACACCCGCCTTAAAGTCCTGACGTGGCTCCATGTGACTATCATCTCTTTGGGAAACTGAAAGACTCTCTTCGTGGAACAAGGTTTGAAGATGATGATTCCCCTGTGCACGCTGCCAAACAGTGGCTCCAACAGGTTGGTCCAGAATTTTACCGTGCGGGTATATAGGTGCTGGTTCCAAGGTGGCGTAAGGCAGTTGAAAGGGATAGAAATGTTGTGGAGAAATGAAAACATTGATCCTAAAGGATGTATCTACACACAGTAAAACTTTCATACATGTAGAATAAAAGATGGATTAAAAAAAATAGTGTGCATTTCTTTTGGAGTGACCCTCGTATCTGTTTCTAGCGGAATAGTGGTTCTGATATTTCATACAATGGCACAGAATTATAATGCAGAAATTACATTTGAAATAAAGTGATTGCCTTCCAGTGAATGGTGAAATACTAATCTAATCCTTTGTTTGTTGATGGCATTAATCAACTATTTCTAAACTTCGTTACTGCCTAGTTTGGATTCAAAATGAGAAAAACTGCAATAGTTTCGGCTGTAAGGTTTCGTACACATTCAAACCACGAATGCCCTTAAGCTCTGTTTTCCTATAGCTATGGGGACTGTTAGCCTTCCTGGCAAGTTTCCTAAAAACATGTTTACTAGACTGTGATGATTGATGACTCCTCACCTCCTACAGTCCTGTTTCATATCTGTGTTATTTTTCTGACTATCGCAAATGTGTCTATCGCAAGACGTAAGAGTGGGATAATTTGTTCTGCAGACATGCCACTCTCGCATACACACCGCTGTCGTGTAAGTAATGGTGCCTGTCTTCTTTTATCTGCCTTCTGGACATTTTAAAATAATACATGTCGCGTGCTAAGTAGGTACCTTGTCTGATCATGCTCGCAAAACCACTTCAAAGGTTAAGCCAAAAATGTTGTCTTCTCTCTCTGTATTTTACGCACTTACCACGTCGCTAATAAACGTGGCAGGTAGAATACTCTGTTTCAAAAGAACTAGCGAACAAGGCTGATTTGAAAGCCTTTTCATACTATTAGTTTTCGGCAATTCTTGTATACAAGTTACTCGCGTCTGTATGTTTATTCGGTCTGTAAGAGTGCACAGCTTACCCACTGACCTGAACGCAGACCGTCTTACAAAAATGGTTCAAATGGCTCTGAGCACTATGGGACTCAACTGCTATGGTCATAAGTCCCCTAGAACTTAGAACTACTTAAACCTAACTAACCTAAGGACAGCACACAACACCCAGCCATCACGAGGCAGAGAAAATCCCTGACCCCGCCGGAATCGAACCCGGGAACCCGGGCGTGGGAAGCGAGAACGCTACCGCACGACCACGAGATGCGGGCTACCGTCTTGCAAGAAGTTCTCGAAGTTAGGTATTCTTCCAATTATTTTGTGATGATCAATGAGGTCCGTTTTCTGTTCAACTTACTCTCTTTTTTTCTCAACTAACAGTGTTCAGAAGGGATAGATTAAATACAGTTGGTGGTGGAGTATTTATTGCTGTCAGAGGTAGTTTGCCTTGTAGAGAAATTGAAGTAGATAGTTCATGTGAAATAGTATGGCTATACCTGACAATCGGACTAAACTATTAATTGGATCGTTTTACCGACCCCACTACTCAGAAGACATAGTTGCTGAACAGTTCAAAGAACACCTGGGTCTCATTTCAAATAAGTACCCCGCTCATACAATTATAGTCGGTGGTGACTTCAGTCCACCCGATATGCTGAAAAAATTGTACGTTTAAAGCCGGCGGCAGGCATAAAACATCATCCGAAATTGTACTGAATGCTTTCTCAGAAAATTATTTTGAACAATTAGTTCATGTGCCCACTCGAAACGTAAAGGGTTGCGAAAGCATACTTGACCTTTCAGCAACAAATAATCCTGGACAAATAGTGAGTGTTGTGACGAATACAGGGATTAGCGACCACAAGGCAGTTGCTGCTAGGCTGAATACCGTAACACCTACAACCATCAAAAAGAAACGCAAAGTATATCTATTTGAAAAAAGCTGATAAAAATGCTCTTAACGCCTTTTTAAGAGACAGTCTTCACTCCTTCCGATCTGATCATGTAAGTGTAAAAAAGTTGTGAAATGTTTTCAAAGAGACAGTATCAACAGCAAATGAGAGATATATACCACATAAATTACTGATGGTACTGATCCCCCATGGTACACAAAACGGGTCAGATCGTTGTTGCAGAAGCAACGAAAAAAGCATGCCAAATTTAAAAGAATGCAAAATCCCCAAGATTGGCAAAGTTTTACACAAGTTCGAAATATGACGCGTACTTCAATGCGAGATGCTTTTAATAATTTCCGCAACGAAATTCTGTCTCGAAATCTGGCAGAAAACCCTAAGAGATTCTGGTCGTACATAAAGCACACCAGTGGCAAGACACAGTCAGTACCTTCACTGAGCGATAACAACGGTGAGCCGGCCGGGGTGGCCGAGTGGTTCTAGGCGCTCCACTCTGGAACCGCGCGACCGCTACGGTCACAGGTTCGAATCCTGCCTCGGGCACGGATGAGTGTGATGTCCTTAGGTTGGTTAGGTTTAAGTAGTTCTAAGTTCTAGGAGATGATGACCTCAGAAGTTAAGTCCCATAGTGCTCAGAGCCATTTGGAACATTTTTTGAACAACGGTGAAGTCACTGATGACAGTGCCACTAAAGCAGAGTTATTAAACTCGGTTTTCCGTAACTCCTTTAACAAAGAAGACGAAGTAAATATTCCTGAATTCCATCAAGAACAACTGCCAAGATGAGAAATATAGAAGTAGATATCCTCGGTGTAACAAAGCAGCTTAAATCACTTAATAATGGCAAGGCCACCGGTCCAGATTGTATACCAGTCAGGTTCCTCTCACAGTATGCAGATAAAATAGCTCCATATTCAGCAATTATATACAACCACTCGCTCACAAAAAGATCCGTATCTAAAGACTGGAAAATTGCTCAAGTCACACCAATACCCAAAAAGGGAAGTAGGAGTAATCCGTTGAATTACAGGCTCATACCACTAACGTCGATTTGCAGTAGGGTTTTGGAACATATACTGTATTCTAACGTTATGAAGTACCCCGAAGAAAACGATTTATTAACATATAGTCAGCACAGAAAATAACGTTCGTGTGAAACACAACTAGCTCTTTACGCTCATGAAGTAATAAGTGCTATCGACAGGGGATGTCAAATTGAATCGAAATTTTTAGATTTCCAGAAGGCTTTCGACACCGTTCCACACAAGCGTCTTCTAATCAAACAGCGTGCCTATGGAGTATCGCCTCAGTTGTGCGACTGTATTCGTGATTTCCTGTCAGAAAGGACACAGTTCGTAGTAGTAGATGGAAAGTCATCGAGTAAAACAGAAGTAATATCCGGCGTTCCCCAAGGAAGTGTTGTTGTTGTTGTGGTCTTCAGTCCTGAGACTGGTTTGATGCAGCTCTCCATGCTACTCTATCCAGTGCAAGCCTCTTCATATCCCAGTACCTACTGCAGCCTACATCCTTCTGAATCTGCTTAGTGTATTCATCTCTTGGTCTCCCTCTACGATTTTTACCCTCCGCACTGCCCTCCAATACCAAATTGGTGATCACTTGATGCCTCAGAACATGTACTACGAACCGATCCCTTCTTCTAGTCAAGTTGTGCCACAAGTTTCTCTTCTCCCCAATTCTATTCAATACCTCCTCATTAGTTATCTGATCTACCCATCTAATCTTCAGCTTTCTTCTGTAGCACATTTCGAAAGCTTCTATTCTCTTCTTGTCCAAACTGTTTATCGTCCATGTTTCACTTCCATACATGGCTACACTCCATACAAATACTTTCAGAAACGACTTCCTGACACTTAAATCTATACTCGATGCTAACAAATTTATCTTCTTCAGAAACGCTTTCCTTGCCATTGCCAGTCTACATTTTATATCCTCTCTACTTCGACCTTCATCAGTTATTTTGCTCCCCAAATAGCAAAATTCCTTTACCACTTTATGTGTCTCATTTCCTAATTTAATTCCCTCGGCATCACCCGACTTAATTTGACTGCATTCCATTGTCCTCGTTTTGCTTTTGTTGATGTTCATCTTATATCCTCCCTTCAAGAAACTATCCATTCCGTTCAACTGCTCTTCCAAATTCTTTGCTGTCTCTGACAGAATTACAATGTCATCAGCGAACCTTAAAGTTTTTATTTCTTCTCCATGGATTTTAATACCTACTCCGAATTTTTCTTTTGTTTCCTTTACTGCTTGCTCAATATACAGATTGAATAACATCGGGGAGAGGCTACAACCATGTCTGACTCCCTTTCCAACCACTGCTTCTCTTTCATATCCCTCGACTCTCATAACTGCCATCTGGTTTCTGTACAAATTGTAAATAGCCATTCGCTCCCTGTATTTTACCCCTGCCACCTTCAGAATTCGAAAGAGAGTATTCCAATCAACATTATCAAAAGCTTTCTCTAAGTCTACAAATGCTAGAAACGTATGTTTGCCTTTTCTTAGTCTAGCTTCTATGATAAGTCGTAGGGTCAGTATTGCCTCACGTGTTCCTACATTTCTACGGAATCCAAACTGATCTTCCCCGAGGTCGGCTTCTACCAGTTTTTCCATTCGTCTGTAAAGAATTCGCGTTAGTATTTTGCAGCCGTGACTTATTAAACTGATAGTTCGGTAATTTTCACATCTGTCAACGCGTGCTTTCTTTGGGATTGGAATTATTATATTCTTCTTGAAGTCTGAGGGTATTTCGCCTGTCTCATACATTTTGCTCACCAAATGGTAGAGTTTTGTTAGGACTGGCTCTCCCTAGGCCGTCAGTAGTTCTAATGGAATCATGTCTACTCCTGGGGCCTTGTTTCGAATCAGGTCTTTCAGTGCTCTGTCAAACTCTTCACGCAGTATTGTATCTCCCATTTCATCTTCATCTACATTCTCTTCGCTTTCTATAACATTACCCTCAAGTACATCGCCCTTGTATAGTCCCTCTATATACTCCTTCCACCTTTCTGCTTTCCCTTCTTTGCTTACAACTGGGTTTTCATCTGAGCTCTTGATATTCATACAAGTCGTTCTCTTTTCTCCAAAGGTCTCTCTAATTTTCCTGTAGGCAGTATCTATCTTACCCCTAGTGAGATAAGCCTCTACATCCTCACATTTGTCGTCTAGCCATGCCTGCTTAGCCATTTTGCATTTCCTGTCGATCTCATTTTCGAGACGTTTGTATTCCTTTTTGCCTGCTTCATTTACTGCATTGTTGTATTTTCTCCTTTCATCAATTAAATTCAGTATCTCTTCCGTTACCCAAGGATTTCTACTAGCCCTCGTCTTTTTACCTACTTGATCCTCTGCTGCCTTCACTATTTCATCCCTCAATGCCACACATTCTTCTTCCACTGTATTTCTTTTCCCCATTCCTGTCAATTGTTCCCTTATGCTCGCTTCACTACTGGCAGAGCTGCCACGAAGGCAGACGATTCGCTCCTTTCTGTCGACGATACTATAACAACTGTGTTTGCTTGTGGCATAAGCCTCGAACTATGCGCTACGACGAATTCAGTTATGAAAGCGTAACTCTTGAGAGTCGTGTCATGTCTAGCGTTGACACTTAACGAGTCTCGTACTCGCGCTTGAGTTCCTGCCTCCGGCGCTTCCGCCGCGACCGCAGCGCCGCACGGCGGCGGTGATTGCGCGCCGCTTGTCCCGCGTGCTAGCACCGTCCACCGCACGGGAACCGGCAAAGCAGGTTTTTTTCACGTTTCCTGTCGTCCTTGCGGTGTGCGCGGCCCTGCCGTGTTTCTGACCCGCCGCACGGCCAGCTGTGCGCCGCGACCCGGGCCTCACACCAGTGAAGGACTCACCGTTGAGAGACTCGCCGTTGAGGGACGCCGCATGTCTCGTTTTTTATCTCAACAGTCGTCCCAGTGGTTTAACACCTTTTGAAGTTCTAATCTTTTCTTTTAACCTCCTAGTCCACTCGTATATCCCACATCCATGGTTAATTGTTCTATACAGGGTGTTACAAAAAGGTACGGCCAAACTTTTACGAAACAATCCTCACACACAAAGAAAGAAAATATGTTATGTCGACATGTGTCCGGAAACGCTTACTTTCCATGTTAGAGCTCATTTTATTACTTCTGTTCAAATCACATTAATCGTGGAATGGAAACACACAGCAGCAGAACGTACCAGCGTGACTTCAAACACTTTGTTACAGGAACTGTTCAAAATGTCCTCCGTTAGCGAGGATACATGCATCCACCCTCCGTCGCATGGAATCCCTGATGCGCTGATGCAGCCCTGGAGAATGGCGTATCGTATCACAGCCGTCCGCAATACGAGCACGGAGAGTCTCTACATTTGGTACCGGGGTTGCGTAGACAAGAGGTTTCAAATGCCCCCATAAATGAAAGTCAAGAGGGTTGGGGTCAGGAGAGCGTGGAGGCCATGGAATTGGTCCGCCTCTACCAATCCATCGGTCACCGAATCTGTTGTTGAGAAGCGTACAAACACTTCGACTGAAATGTGCAGGAGCTCCATCGCGCATGAACCACATGTTGTGTCGTACTTGTAAAGACACGTGTTCTAGCAGCACAGGTAGAGTATCCCGTATGAAATCATGGCGGTGAATCGAGGAACTACAGTACATACTGACGAAACTAAAATGAGCTCTAACATGGAAATTAACGTTTCCGGACACATGTCCACATAACATCTTTTCTTTATTTGTGTGTGAGGAATGTTTCCTGAAAGTTTGGCCGTACTTTTTTGTAACACCCTGTATAGTCAAATCTTGGTTATCCGCTCACATCCATGTTTAATTGTTCTATATAGCCAAATCTTGGTTATCCGCTACAAGTATACTGAGGTGACGGATGTCATGGGATGTATAGAAGGCGGTAGTATCGCGTGTACATGGTATGAAAGCGCAGTGCGTAGGCGGAGGTGTCGGTTGTTCTCAGATGATTCGCGTGAAACGGTTTCCAACGTGATTACGGACGCAAAACGGGAATTGACAGACTTTGAGCGCGGAATGGTTCAAATGGTTCTGAGCACTATGGGACTTAACATCAGAGGTCATCAGTCCTCTAGAACTTAGAACTACTTAAACCTAAATAACCTTAGGACTTCACACACCTACTAGATAGTGTCGGAACTACCATGCGGCTTTTCGCGGATGATGCTGTAGTATACAGAGAAGTTGCAGCATTAGAAAATTGCAACGAAACGCAGGAAGATCTGCAGCGGATAGACACTTGGTGCAGGGAGTGGGAACTGACCCTTAACATAGACAAATGTAATGTACTGCGAAGACGTGGAAAGAAGGATCCTTTATTGTATGATTATATGATAGCGGAACAAACACTGGTAGCAGTTACTTCTGTAAAATATCTGGGAGTATGCGTGCGGTACGATATGAAGTGGAATGATCGTATAAAATTAATTGTTGGTAAGGCGGGTGCCAGGTTGAGATTCATTGGGAGAGTCCTTAGAAAATGTAGTCCATCAACAAAGGAGGTGGCTTACAAAACATTCGTTCGGCCTATACTTGAGTATTGCTCATCAGTGTGGGATCCGTACCAGGTCGGGTTGACAGAGGAGATAGAGAAGATCCAAAGAAGAGCGGCGCGTTTCGTCACAGGGTTATTTGGTAAGCATGATAGCGTTACGGAGATGTTTGGCAAACTCAAGCGGCAGACTCCGCAAGAGAGGCGCTCTGCATCGCGGTGTAGCTTGCTGTCCAGGTTTCGAGAGGGTGCGTCTCTGGATGAGGTATCGAATATATTGAGAGGCACCCACATGCCTTGCTCATACTGTGGCATCAAGCAGTCAGGCCTGCAAGATGAGTGGTCTGCCAAGCGAGTGGATTCATTCTTATTTATCGAGTAACATGAACTCTAGTACTCACACTTAAGTTACAAGTTATCCTCCTATATGATTAATACGCAACGGAAACACGCATCTGACTATGAGTAATTTACAGAACTCTGACTGTACACTACGCACTGGCAATACCACATTTTCTTTTTGTCTTTTATTTAACGGCTTTTGTCAACACGTGGCCACCGCACTGAATATGAATGGCGCACACATTATAAATTCGGGACGTTATGACAACACACAATTCGAAGGAAAAGTCCACCAATCTTTTTCTTTTCACTATCTTATTTATTCCGATAAATTCTCTAACCTAAACATACAAATTCTATAACTTACAACAATAACACATGAGAAATTCCGCCCAGTGGGCATGGCTTTACATTGGTGAATCTCTATATTATGGTCTCGTAATTATTTAACGCTACAGTGCACTTTCTGGATAGGATGGTGGTTCTTTTATTATATCTCACACTTCGACTCTCACAATCATCATCACGAAACTTTCCTCCAGACCGAGCAGTACAGAAGGAACAAGCATAACCCACTAATCTTTTGAAACTACCTTGCTACTCTCCCATGCAAACCACACATACCCAAATTACATGACATACATCACACTACAATATGAAATACAAAACACTAAATAGTCACAACACTATCACTTTCAGCTTTCCCACTTCAATTAATATTTATCCCAGTTTCACACGACACTGCCCCACTTCGTAATTCTACTTTCCTACTATGAACTCTGAGGATATATGCACGTCTTCCTGTGCAATGCAAGCCAAGTGGCGTTGCTGGATAGACGGCTGACTCACCTTGCTTCTCTCTCAGAGTTTGAATCTAGCGTCACACGGAATCATATCACGCAAAGTAATATTAAGATCGTATTCATCACACACGCGAGTCCTCAACTGATACCATGGACGAGTACTTCTCTTTATCTTTTGTCTCATACACAGTTTGAGACTCACACAGTACTCACCACAAGGAAGTACTCGTCTCTAATTTCAAGTCCTGCACACGCTATTTCTTAAATATTTCAACTTATTGTACACACGCTAGTAATTCAGCTTAACTTAAGCACACGGAAGTATTTCAACTTATTGCTACACGTGGTTTCATTGTGACCGTTGGTCACTACCGAAGATTACTACAATCCCATTAATATTACCTGCCTGACACTTAATTCTCCCCACAAAAGTTCCTGGAATAGAGAAATTATTATTTCAAACTACTCTTAAATATTCCACATGCATACCATGTCTCCACTCTTTCGTCATTACGAAGCACAACTAAAAAAGGTCTTAACAGCACAAGATCCAGCGGCAGAGTGCTGAAACATGGCCGTTCTCCAGGTCATCTCGCACCTATCTCGAGGTGGGGGAAGACCATGCTACCGTATTGGTCAGCCACATTTCAGGCACTCAAAGCTCAGGTAAGTTTCATCTCTTTGGTCCCACCAAAGGTGGCCAAAGGATCGTCTCAAAGATGATCATATATTCACATTCACTATCTGCGGTTAGCAGCCGACCATACATTCATTCATTTCACAGATCTCACCAAACTGGATGTAGGGATTTATTTTGTGGGATTGCACATGTGATCAATTAAATAAATAAATTGTCATTCTTTCCCACACTGGTATCCGGCTTCGCTGTATTAATTGAAATTGAGTTATTTTACAAAAAAAATGTGTTGTTCTGACAAAAATAATGAAGTATGTTGTACCTATTTTCAATGTCGGGCGGTACTGTACCCTTTCAATATTGCTTCCCCCTACTTATGCCTCCGGAGGAGTTCACGAATGTAAAATTAGAGAGATTCGAGCGCGCAAGGAGGCTTTCCGGCAGTCGTTCTTCCCGCGAACCATACGCGAATGGAACAGGAAAGGGAGGTAATGATAGTGGCACGTAAAGTGCCTTCCGCCACATACCGTTGGGTAGCTTGCGGAGTATAAATGTAGATTTAGATGTAGACATCCATGCCATAGGCTGGATTCGAACCTGCGACCGTAGTGGTCGCGCGGTTCTAGAGTGAAGCGCCTAGAAGCGCTCGGTCACACCGACCAGCGAACGCGGATTCATAGTTCGAAGTTTCCATTTCGGTAACCGTTAGGGAATTCAGTATTCAAAGATCCACAATGTCAACAGTGTGACGAGAATGCCAAATATCAGGCTTTACCTCTCACCACGGACAACGCGGTGCCTGAAGTCCTTCAATTAACGACCAAGAGCAGTGGCGTTTGCGTAGAGTTGTCAGTGCTTACAGACAAGCAACACTGCGTGAAAAGATCCGCAGAAATCAATGCGAGACGTACGACGTATCCGTTGGGATAGTGATACGAAATTTGGTGTTAATGGGCTATGGCAGCTGATAACAGACGCACATATCTTTCCTAACAGCAAGACTTCGTCTGCAGCTTGTGACCTTGTAGGTTGGGCCCTATACGACTGGAAAACCGAGTCCTGGTCAGATAACTCCAGAAATAAGTTGGGGCTGGGGAGGGGGGGGGGGCGGGGGACAAACCGGAGTATCTGTCATGGGCGGCAATTTCAGAGGGACAAATTCATATTCTTGGAGATAAAAACTTTGTTTCGCAAAGCGTCTAGCATCCAGCGCACATTGGTCTATCGATTATTCATATATTCACGGGGAGCGTCCAAGGTATAAGACCCTGCAGTCGCGCTATTCATCTGTGTCCTCGGTGGCTCACATGGATGCCGGCACAGTAGCTCAGCGTGTTCGGTCAGAGGATTTAACTGCCCTCTGTAATAAAAAAACTCAGTGAATGGATCAACGAACAACGTGAACGAGTGTCATCGGACGTCCGCCACGTACAAATTCAACAAACAATATAGAACAAAATGAGATTTAAAAAAAACATGGATAGAGCGTCTGCCATGTAAGCAGGAGATCCCGGGTTCGAGTCCCGGTCGGGGCACACATTCTCAACTGTCCCCATCGAGGTCTGTCAATAACACCTGTCGGCAGCTGAGGGTTTCAATTAATTATCATTTATTAAAGAGAAGCTGCACGGTCATCAATGGTATCTGTTATTTCGAGAACAGTTATTGTCTTCATATATAGATTATTGATATGATTTTGAAACGCATCCCAGTTGGTTTTTTAATATTTTTGTTCTAAGTTTATTTCTGAACGATTGATAAGTTGATTTTTGAATGCATGCATAGTGTACGTGATTTCTCTGCCAGGGGAATCCCCTTCGCATCTAGAAATAAAAAACTTTCCAGCAGAAAGAAGGGGACGGCATTGTACGAGCTGAGCCGAATAAACACGAACGTTCGAGTGCCAATGCTGTTTGTTTATGTGGTTGAGAGGGTGTGCGAATGAACAGCATTGTTACAATTACAAACGAAATCCATAGATTCAGACTACCAAAAGTGGAAGAAACGACTAACAGGACAGGAATAACAGGTAAGAAAGATTACATATTATCTTCTCGGTGTAACGAAGAACTTGAAATTTGGACAGAAAATCTTTGCCACATAGCTACACTACCAGCTGTACAGTCCCCGTTTAGCAGCCGCTTTCAGTTCTGTTCCCGGGACAGCACGGAAAACGCCACGTTGTACGAACACGTACGCCTAACCGGAGAATGATACATTTTTATAATACAGAAATACGTATGGAAAAATTTTCAGAATTTTTAACGCGTCTGATAACTCATCTACTTGCGATACTGATGAAACGCAGCAACTACTTACCTGTAACCTGACCATCACATAATATGACGATGTCACATTGCATTAGTCGTATTACATAGGTCCCACAGTGAGTGCTATGTGGGATGCGGGAAGATATAAGTAGATTTAATTTGATTTAAATGCAGTACAGTGAGACGGCTTATTATCATTAAAAACTATTATACATTACCCGATAAAAACACTGAAGCACCCATAAGACATGGTCAGACGGAAATGTGACTTCGTTCACCTACACACCACTGGCGACTACGTAAATTATTAGAGAAATAATTCTCTGTGTGAAATAGAATGGCCACCATAGAGCATGAGTGGTCTTCGTATTAAGCGTTCTTACCAGGCCTTCTTATGGTACATAAGGGGCTTGTACAGCGCCATACTTTGAGTGATGACGGTGAAGTGTACGGAGATAGTGCGTTATCGTTTGAGACAGCATTATCAGCATCTGACAGAATTTGAAAGGCGCTTTATTGGGCGTCTTTGTTTTGCGGGCTGGTCGAAAGTGCAGTATCCAGATTTGTGTACATTCGGAAAGTGACAGTGACTCGATGTTGGACTGCATAGGAATTTGAGGGCGGCCATACCTGTCAAGATTCAGTTGACCATGTGTGACCAACACAAGAAAGAATCGCAGTATTCCGCGCTAAGCACCTCAAACCCTTCGCGTTAGAGCTCTTCTCTCTGGGCTTGAGGTTTTCCCACCTCTTTTCTGTGCCCGTCTGCGTGGTGTGTGCCCCGCCCATGCCTTCGGCTCGATTTGGCACAGGGCCCGAAGGACTCAGTCCCTCCTGTGGCCCTCCGCCGCCGCTTTCTTTCAATCCTTGCCGCGTTTCAAGGCTTTGACGTTGTCTATACTTACGGTTCGATGGTTGCTAGTCGTGTCGGTTATGCTCTTACTCTAGGGAATCATTATGAACAACACTCATTGCCGGGTAGCTGCAGTGTTTTCACTGCCGAGCTGGTCGCTATCTCTCGCGCCCTAGATTATGTCCGCTCCTGCTCAGGTGAGTCCTTCGTTCCTGAGTGGTTTACGAGCTATCGACCAGTGTTTCCCTTGCTCTCGTCTGGTGATGGCTATTCAGGAGTCCCTCCATACTTTTCCCCGTTGCGTCCGCTCTGTGGTCTTTGTGTGGACCCCGGTCCATGCCGGCATCCCGGGAAATGAACGTGTTGACACGCTGGCCAAACAGGCTGTCGTTGCACCAGCCTTGGAGATTGGCCTTTCGGAGATTGTTCCAGGTCAGTTTTGCGGCAGAAGGTACTTCGCACCTGGGTGAAGAATGGCGCACCCTTCCTTCACCCAACAAACTTCGGACCATCAAGGAGCCTACCGGTGCGTGGCACTCCTCCTTGCGGGTCTCTCGCAAGGACTCTGTTGACCTCTGCCGGCTGCGCATTGGCCACACCTGGATGACACACAGCCATTTATTGCGCCGCGAGGACCCACCTCCATGTCGCTGCGGGTCATCTCTGACGATGGTCCACATCTTGTTGGACCGCCCGCTTTTAACTCCGCTTAGGCAGACGTTTGCGTTGACTGATAAGCTTCCTGCACTTTTATCAGATGACGTTGCGATGGCAGATTTAGTTTTGAGTTTTATTCTTGCAGGGGGTTTTTATCGCTTGATCTAAGTGTTTGCCCTTTTGTGTTGAGTCTGACCTTTGGCGTTTCCTTTTTTGTTTCTATGGTCGGCCAACCATTGTCACACTCGGTGTGATTTTAATTGCTTTTTTCTGGTCTCTGTCTGTGTCTTTCTTGTCCTGTGTCATCTCTTTCCATCTCCATTGTTTGTTTCTATTCTTTGTGGGTGTTTCAATTTCGTGGAAAAAGCGACCAATGGCCCTAGTAGTCTGGTCCCTTAAATCCCACAAACCAATCAACCAACCAACCAACCTTTCACATCTGCACCTGCCACCCGAGATCACGTAAAGGAACAACTGCATCACTGTGAGTCATCCCGCACCATTGGTCGAAGACTGGCAGCAGCCGGACTAGAGGATTACCGTTCCATGCATAGGCTACCTTTAAGACCACAACACAAACGGCTGCGTTTGGAGGGGTGCGGTGGCTGGAAAGCATGGACTGCTGATAAATGCTGCCGCTTTATCTTCAGTGATGAATCAAGGTTAGGCACTACCCCAGATGGCGAACTGGGGATAGGTCCGGCTCTTCCAATGTTTTGGAGAGGAATGGCAGAATTGCTCCTGTAGTTATAGTGTGGGGACCCATCGACTATGACTTCAGGCTACGGCTGGTAGTGACTGGATGCACTCTGGCTGCACAGTGGTACATCACAGACATCCAGCGTCCTCATGCATTACCTCTCATGCGACTGACTCGTGGTGCTATTTTTCAACAGAACAATGCTTGTCTACATCTTACACGTGTTCCTATGAACTACGTGCGAGATGCTGATGTACTCAGAAGGCCAGCAAGATCCTCGGATCAGCCCCCAATAGAAAATGACTCATGCATCAACTCCATCCCTGTGCCAGTATCCAGGACATTCACAATAGCTGAGTGTTAGCTTGCTTCGGGAGAGGATACAACAGCCTTACGACTCCTCGCCTTTGTCAACTGAATCACTGCTTGCGCCCACCCAGAGGAGGCGCAATGTCATATCGATAAGTGAGTTCGTACCGCCAGGTTGGGGCAAACTCCGAGTCGATTTCGTAATCACTGAAAAGAACATTACATACCCTTTCAACCTCTGATGTTTCATTACTCTTCTGGGTGCTTCCTTCTTTTCGTCGGGCAGTGTATCACTGAAAAAAACATTACATACCTTTTCAACCCCTAATGTTTCATTACCCTTCTGGGTGCTTCCTTCTTTTTGTCAGGCAGTGTATCAATGAAAAAAACATTACATACCTTTTCAACGCCTGATGTTTCATTACCTTTCTGGGTGCTTCCATCTTTTCGTCAGGCAGTGTATCACTGAAAGAAACATTACATACCCTTTCAACCCATGATGTTTCGTTACCATTCTAGCTGCTTCCATCTTTTCATCAGGCAGCGTATCACTGAAAAAAACATTACATACCTTTTCAACCCCTGATGTTTCATTACCCTTTTGGGTGCTTCCTTCTTTTCGTCAGGCAGTGTATCAATGAAAAAAACATTACATACCCTTCAACCCATGATGTTTCGTTACCATTCTAGGTGCTTCCATCTTTTCCTCGGGCAGTGTATTACAGCTCCAATTCCAATTATAAAATAACCTAAATCATTACATTTAAGAGTTTCTGCGAAGTTCCTTTTCAGTGGAGTAGATCTGCCCAATAGAAAATTCTTCAATTCAGTATTAATCTACACCACATTACCTACATCCCATTTAATAACCTCTGGCGCATTATGAAATATATGTATACCCATCCGGCGCGTTATGAAATATATGTATACCCATCTATCTGACGTTTTTCAGTACTAATGTTAGCACCTGTAACAGGTAACAACAATTATAAGAAGGTGGAATATAAAAACAATACATTCCTCCTAATTAACATTTCTGCTATTTTAAGTAAAAATTGCAAAAATCCCACTAACCATGCCTCTCCTGGGAGTGATACGGTACAGAACTGAATAATAAACAAATCTATGGTTTTCATTAGGCATAATGAGTCTCCAAAAACATTATAAGCAAATATGAAAACCTCACACTGCAGTTATACAGTACATACTCAAAACAGCTCCTTAACCAATCTGTACCTTCTTTTAACAAAAGCTTTCCGTAGACTTCTTTCCTCTCTTGTTCTGTCAAACCACGCTTTCTCGCGTACTTTTCATGTCCAGTTAACTTTTAAAGTCCGTCTATTGTATATACTGGATCCGAATTTACTCGGTCAGACATTTTTTCCCTCAGACACAGTCAACATTTAAAGCTAGTAGACTTGTTTCATTGAGACCTGCATTCTTTGCCAGCGTTAATCTGCTTCAATATTGTAAAGTAATACATAATCTTGTTTCGTAAGTAACAATTAGCGTATTGTGTTATTCTTGCCGCATTCTGGACCAGCTGATAATCGGCTTCGTTACTTATGTCGGAACGCTAAAACATCCCTTCCTTGTTTGTTTATGAGGGAATTCTTTTAATTGCTTTAAAAATAAATTAACTGTTTTGTAACCCTTTACAGAATCACTGCACACTGTGTTAGAGTAGATAATGGTATACGTCCTCCAAAAATGCTAATAATGACTACGAAAACACAACATATGGATGACAGTTTAACTTCCCTCCGTTGATTTCATAGCATAAAGTTCTTTCTGACATGGGGCCAAGAAGGTATTGATCCTAACGAATTTCCATTGTGTCAAAGTACACTTTTCATGCTACATTTTGAAGAGTCTAAAGACAACCTCCACTAACTTAGATCGTAAGTGACATTAAAGAAATTTGATACAACCCTCAGTATCACAACAAAAAGCCAAACCGAACGAGGTGGTGCAATGGCTAGTACACCAGAATCGCATTCGGGAGGACGACGGTTCAAACCAGCGTCCGGCCATACTGAAATAGGTTTCCCGTGATTTCCCTAAACCGCTTCAGCAAATGTTGGGATCATTCCTTTGAAACGGCGCGGCCGACTTCATTCCCCATCATTCCACAATCTCATGGCACCGATGACCTCGCTGTTTGGTCCCCTCCCCCTCCCCTCCCCCAGTTAACGAACAAATCAAAAAGCATCATCGACTTTTTCTTTCAAGAATTGTATCAATTCCTTTCCTCTGTTCTTGTAGCAATAGCATGATGCTCTGATAGCAGATGTTTTGCTTTCACTCTTGACCTGAGCAATTCAGAGGATCTTTCTTCAAATTCAACTCACAAGTTAAATCATTTGGTTAGTATTGACAAATTACTTCAGGAGCACACTCTTCTTCCGGCTTGTAATCACCACCATTATCGCAATCATTTTCTGAGCTGTCATATGGTTGCAAATCTTCAAGAACGCTAAGCAGAATTGGAATATGGAGAGATTACCTCAGCTTAACTGGTTGCAAGACAGAGGAAATGTCAGAGCATTTTATATCCTTCTTACTTTTCTAAACACTGACCTTACAAAAACTAAACTCACACACAGGATTCTGCGGCTCCCTCCAAGTTATGGGAATTGCAAAAGACACTTCATCCCTCCTCCCATTTTTCCACAGTTTCAGTCCCTCAATACATGTACGGCACATGACCAAGTCTTATACCAAGAAGTATGCGTAGAAGACAACAACACTACAGCATGTCAACTACGATCCAAAATTTCCATCCAAACAGGTAGCTGAGTGTGACAATTGTAGCCAAGTACTCTATCTTAGTAAAATAAAATTTCCCATACTTGTAATAAGTGAGGAACTTAGGTGTAAACGAAGCGTGAGTTTGCTTGATTTCTGAAAAAAACTCTATTTGATAGGAAAAAACTATTTACTCATAAAACTCAGGGCAAAAATGTAATTCAGGAACAGTGAAAATTTCGCAGTCATTAAAATGGTGTTGCATAGTGTCATTCAGGAACAGTGAAAATTTCGCAGTCATCAAAATGGTGTTGCATAGTGTTGTTATAAACTCAAGCCCATTCGTGTGCCAAACTGTGGTAAAAGAGTTTGTGATTTGAATCCGGCTAGCTGGTAGTCTAAAGATGAAGTGTTGCAGCTCGGTGGCGTGACCTTGGCCTCAGAGACAGTTACGAGCACACTGGCTCCTGATCCCCGAGTCGTCAGGCGAAACCAGCGAAGCCGTGAGAATACCAGTGCGGCCGCCCAAATTAACTGGGAAGGTGGTTTCTGGGAACATTGAGAGTTTTTGCCGCTCACCGACAAAAGAGGCTTGCACTGCATCGTTTTCCTACGCTAACAGCTGCGGCAGTAATGTGCACGTAAGAAGCCTGGCACATTACGCACCATCCACTAGCATTCAGGAGGTCATCGAAACGGTAATGGTCGACATGATGGAAATACATGGTGTACATGTTGTTTGCAATGACGCAGAAAAGGTATCACAAAAAATGGCTCAAATGGCTCTAAACACTATGGGACTTAACATCTGAGGTCATCAGTCCCCAAGACTTAGAACTCCTTAAACCTAACTAAACGAAGGACATCACACACATCCATGCCTGAGGCAGGATTCGAACCTGCGACCGTACCACAGCGCGGTTCTGAACTGAAGCGCCTAGAACCATTCGGTCACAACGGCCGGCAAATGGTATCACACGCGTAGTATGTAGGTAGAAGACAACTTTAAAGAAGGCCCAAAAGAGACGCCCACTTTCTGTTGAAAATTTCAGTAAATATAATTCTCTGCTACAGTTGTAAAAGTGTCATCCCTTCACATGCGTCCAAAACAAGTAAATTTTTGTACGCAGCTAAATGAAATGAAAGAAAATGTAGAGAATAATTTGAGACCCAAAGAATTAAACGACAGTACGGTCGGAATGTCTATTTTCCGCCTTTATATGACGCTCCTCTCCGTTTTTCAGAAATATATGATTTGTTCGCGGTGATCTTCAGAGCTGCCACAGACATCTCACAAATTCAGAGTCGCACTGCTATGATTATTAAAGGTCACTAAGGCTCATACGAAAGTGTAAAGAAACAGTCATATTTAATGAGAATCCTTGGAAGGAAGATGATATAATTCTCGCGGAACCCTGTTGGGTATACTCACGGAAAAAATTGCAGCACCAAAAAATAATTAATGTAGAATAATGAAATTTCGAAAATACATTTGCCTAGGTAACATATTTAAGTAATTAACTTTTTCAAGATCACAGGTTAATGCAAGTGAGAGATAAGCCATCGAAAGTGTGAAATTCTGGTACAGTAATAAAAGCTGTAACAAACAGAATGCTGATTTCAGGCGTACAAACGTGCTTGCATTGTGTTGTACAGGTGCTGGATATTAGTTTGTGGGTTGGAATTGCATGCACTGTTACACTTGGTCGGTCAATAGATGGTGACTGCTGTTTGTGGATGATGCTGGAAATGTTATCCGATGATGTTCCAAATGTTCTCGATTGGAGACAGATGTGGTGATTGAGCAGGTCAAGGCAACATGTAGACACTCTGTGCAGAATGTTGAGTTAAATCAGCGGTACGTGGACAAGAGTTATCGTGTTGGAGAACACGCCGTAGAATGCTATTCACGAATAGCAACACGACAGGTGGAATCACTACACTGACGCCCAAATCTGCAGTCATGGTGCGTGATATGGGTGTGCTCCTGCTGTCAGACGAAACTGCACACCAGACCACAACTCTAAGTGTAGGTCCAACGTATCTAGTACGCAGACAGGTTGGTTGCATGCCCTCAACTGGCCTGTTTCTACCTGAGGCAGAATCATCCTGCACGAGAAAACAGAAAAGGCCTCCAACTTGCCCTGTAATGAGCTTGCGCTTGACAGAACTGAAGTCGCAGATGGCGGCGGTTTGGGGTTAGTCGAACGCACACTACAGGACGTCTGACTCGGAGCTGTCCTTGAAGTAAACGTTTTGCAGCTGTCCGTTGTGTCACTGTGGTAGCAACTGCCACTCGGATTGCTGCTGCAGATGAAGTACGGAGAGCCAGAAATGTAGCCCGAACATGAGGATGTTCCCTCTGGTTAGCGACACTTGGTCGTCTGGAGCCCGTTCTTATCGCGACCATACATTCTCGTGGCCACCGCTGCCAGCAATCAGTGGCTACATTCTTGTCAAGTCTTTCTGCAGTATCATACAAGGAAAATCCAACTTCTCGTGGTCCTATTACACAACTTCGTTCAAACTCAGTGAGGCATTGCTAGCAGCGTCTTTGTTGCCTTGAAGGCATTCGTCACTAACATCAACTCACCTCGTCCAATCTCAAAGGTAACTAAGACTCACGATGCGTATAGTGTGTATTTAAACTATTTTGCATCCTCTTACGTAACAGGCGCGAAATTTGAATAGACATCATCTTCAGATGTAGAAAAAGTCTATGGACTCTGTCTCGTTCATGTCGCACAACTCCCTCTTGGTGTTGCGATTTTTTTATGTCATTGTAATTAGTAATTAGAGATCCAATATTCGAAGAAGACCGCTGGACCATCACGCTACCCCCATCGTGAATATATCTCGTTTAGGGATCATGAGAATAAGGTAACTAATATTTTAGGAATTTAGCAGCTGCATAAATATTAATTTTAAATTAACAATAGCGTCAATTGCAATGTTTACCTAGATTTACCTTCATTTCAGAATAAAAGGAACTACGATTTGTCCATAATGAACAACGTCAAAAACTAAAAACTATAATACAGTAATACATCGTCATATTGCAATAACTTATCTGGGAACCAGCCTCGGCCCCACTTCGCGACCGCAGTACGGATGCGACGGATGTACTGGAACTGGCTATAGCCCCGAGAGCGCATGCGCGATAGTGTGTCATGCGTACTTGTTAACACTGGTACCAACATCTACTCCTAAACTTAAAATTTTTATGAATAACAAGGTGCGGCTAACGAAAATGACTTGCACCAGGCTACCGGTCTGCCCGAAGGGAGGCCCCAGCCACACGACATTTCCATTTCCAGTGCAAAGGTATACAGACAGACATTTGTCCCTAGCTCAGTACGATAATCGAATTCGAAAAAGATAAGATTTATCCTGCGCCATGCGCTACATAGTGGTTTGCGGAAAATAGACATACATGTAGCTGTAAACTACTTCAAAACGAAAAAAAAAGATACCATTTCCGCATTAGAATATTTCATGACACTTGGAAATTGTTGATTACAATAACATTGTGATGTACACTGAGGCGAATCGTCATGGGATAGCGTTATGCAAGTATACTGACGGTGGTGATAGCGCGAACACGGGGTATAAAAGGGAAGTGCATTGGTGGAACTGTCATTTATACTCAGGTGATTCATGAGGAAACGTTTCCGACGTGATTGTGGTCGCTCGAAGAGAATTAGCACTTGGAACGCTGAGTGGCAGGTGGAGTTACACGCAGTCGACATTCCATTTCAGAAATCATTAGAGAATTCAATATTTCGTGATCCACAGGGTCGAGGGTGCGCCGTGAATACCAAATTTCAGGCATTAGCTCTCACCACGAACAACGTAATGGCTGGCGGCCTTCTTTTAACGACCGAGAGCAGCGGCAAGAGCGTAGACTAACAGGCAAGCCATACTGAGTGAAGTAACCACTGAAATCAATGTAACACGTAAGGCGAACGTACCCGATAGGACAATGCGGCGAAATGTGGCGTTAATGGACTACGGAAGAAGGCGACCGACACGAGTGACTTTGCTACCAGCACGATGTCGCCTGATGCGAGAATCCTGGGCTCGTGACCATATCGGTTGGACCCTAGACGACTGGAAAACCGTTGCCCGATCAGATGAGTTACGTTTCCAGTTTGCTAAGAGCTGACGGTAGAATTCGAGTGTGGCGTAGACCTCACGAAGTCATGTATCCAAGCTGTCAACGAGGCACTGTGCAAGCTGGTGGTGAATTCATAATGGTGTGAGCAATGTTTACATGGAACGGACAGGGTCGTCTGGTCTAATTGAACCTATTGTTGACTGGATATGATTATTTTCGGCTACTTGGAGACCGTTTGCAGCCATCCATCATCCATGGAGTTCATGTTCGCAAACACCAATTTATATATATATATATATATATATATATATATATATATATATATATCCCATCGAACATTTATGTGACATAATGGAGAGGTCAGTTCGTGGGCAAACTCCTGCACTGGCAACGCTTTCGCCATTATGGACGTCTATACAGGCAGTATGGCTCAATATTTCTGCAGGGGACTTTCAACGACTTGTGTTCATATCACGTCCAGTTGCTGCACTGCGCTGGGCAAAAGGAGATCCGACCCGATGTCAAGAGGTGTTCCGCGACTTTTTTGTACAGAATGGAGGATCAGTTCGGGTCCAGAAAGGATACAAGTAAAAATTAAACAATTCCAGTGCAATATTACGTTCATATTTCGTGAATTGGGATACATCAGTCTATACTAGAGAACACCAACAGTTGTTCCTCATGGATTCTCTTTCTAATGCTACTGTGAAAATGTAGTGTCACCTAATTCGAGCCGGCCGCTGGTGGCCGAGCGGTTCTAGGCGCTTCAGTCCGGAACCACGCGACTGCTGCGGTCGCAGGTTCGAATCCTGTCTCGGGCATGGATGTGTGTGATGTCCTTAGGTTAGTTAGGTTTAAGTAATTCTAGGTTCTAGGGGACTGATGACCTCAGATGTTAAGTACCATAGAGATAAGAGCCATTTGAACCATTTTTGAACCTAATTCGACTTGCGAGCGAGAAAGTGTTAAAGTTATTGACCTATATCGTTCCGTAAATCGAATGTGTGCATCAGTTTGTCAAGGATGTCAAAATGCGTACTCCAGAAGAAACAGTAAAACTTCACACAATCATCAATAATTTTTTTTAAATTTTCGGTATTATTAATAAATGGGTTTAATTTCTTTTACAGTCGCTGACGGTTTGTAATGATACATGCATGCATATCGATTATCGTTGCCTCAGAAAAAAATGTTCGTTTCATGAGTGAACAACGCGTATTTAACGAGGACGATGTGTCCGAAGGCGAGCGCCAAAATTAAGTGTAAGCATATGACAACTAGCGACAATAGTATTAATAAAGCAGAGTGACAGAAGGTACTAAGAACTGTGTTAAACTAGCGACAAAACTATGAAGCAGTATAAGGCACTCTTTTCTGTGTTGTATGTAAAACGTATTGATTGTCGCTATGTTTAATAACGAGATTTTGTTATATGTAAGCTAAAAAACTAAATAATACTGTAAAAAGTACTATGTACTTAAGGAGAAAGAAATGGGCAGGATTAATTGGCTGTGATGTAAGTACAGGGAAACACTGCAAGACAAATAACGCTATGATAGCCAGCCTTTTTCATTAGCCTTCGTAAATCTTGCTTGTGAAGTCATTCTGTAGAAGCGATAGAAAGATGTCTGTTTTGAAGAGTCACAATGGAAAGTGTGAAGTGAGTGAGCAGACTTTATAGTGCCTCGAAAAACTGCATAAATAATGCTACTTATAAGAAGATGCGTGTTTAATAGCTGTACGTCTTCGAAGATGAATAATTGTCACTCTGTTTCTACCTGGATTAACAAGCCAGCATTATGACATTAATATGGACATCCAAATGCCTCTGATGGAAGCTGGCTGGTATTTCATATTAAGTATTCAACACGTTGTATTTGGTGCAAGCTATCTTCAAGAGCCAAAAGTGTAACTGGTACAGCCGTTCGGTAGTTTAAGTAGCGTTTTCGACGTTGGAAAACTTAAGCTCACTACAGCAACTAAATATTTAAGCATTTCTACTCTGAGTATTATTGGAAATTGTGAGCAAGCTACGCAGCAGCCATTACTGAAAGTGAAATTGTGAGCCAATTTCTCCCCAGTGTGATACGTAAACTTTTGATTAATTTTGTTATTATTAACAACCGTGGACCTTGCTATTGATGAGGAGTCTTGTGTACCTCAGCAATACAGACAGCCTTACTGTGGGTGCACCCCCATAGTGGAGAGTTATCTGTTTACTGGCCAGACAAACGTTTCGTTTCTAAAGAGGGGTAATTGCCTTTTGAGTAGCTGCAAGTGCAACAGTCTGGATGATGGACTGACCTGGGTTTGTAATATCAATCAAAATGGCCTTGCTATGCTGGCAGTGCGAACGGCTGAAAGCAAGGGGAAATTACAGCCATAAGTTTTCCCAAGGGCATGTAGTCCTACTATATGGTTGAATTATGATGGCATCCTCTTGAGTAAAATATTCCAGAGATAAACTAGTCCCTGATTTGGATCACTGGGTTTGGACTATTCAGGAGGATGCCGCCATTGGGGGAAACAAAACTAGCACTCTACAGATCAGATCATGGCATGCTAGATCCCAGTCAGGGAGATAGGTTATAAAATTTAAGAAGGGAAATGGATATAGAGTGGGAATAAGCGAAATTCACTGGCGGGAGGAATAGGACTTCTAGTCACGTGAAAAAACTCGTTATAAATACAAAATTTAACAGGGGTAATGCAAGGGTAAATTTAATAACGAATAAGAAAATATGAATGTTGATAAGGTACTATGAACAGAATAGTGAACACATTATTGTGGCCAAGAGAGACATGAAGCCTACAATCAGCTTTGTTGTACAAGTTTATATGACAACTAGATCCGCAAATGATGAAGAGACTGAAGAAACATATGATGAGATGAAAGAATATATTCAGATAGTTAAGGGAGACGACGATTTAATAGTGATGAACTAGAATTATATAGTAGTAAAAGGAAGAGAAGGAAAAATAATAGGTGAATGTGGACTGAGGGAAAGGAATGCAGGACGAAGCCAGCTGGTAGAATTTTGCATGGAGTACAATTTAATCATCGCTAAAACTTGATTTAAGAATCATGAAAGAAGGTTTTGTACGTGGAGGGCAGCTGGAGATACCGGAAAGTTTCTGATTGATTATATAATGGTTAGACAAAGATTTAGGAACCAGATTTTAAATTGTAAGACATTTCCATGGGCAGATGTGGACTCTGACCATAAATTATTAGTTATGAACTGTAGAGAAAAACTGAAGACATTGGTAAAAAGGTATTAAATTAAGTAGATGGGACCTTGATAAGTTGAAAGAACAAGACGTTGTTGGGAGTTTCAAAGAGAGCATTATGCAACGATTGATTAGAAAAGGGGAAAGCAATATAGTATGACGAGTGGGTAGCTCCGAGAGGTGAAATGAACTTCAAAGAGGTAAAAAGACATGGCCTAGGAGAAATCCTTGGATAACACAGGGGATATTGAATCTAATCGATGAAATGAGAAAATATAAAAGCACAGCAAATGAAGCAGGCGAAGGGAATACAAAGGTCTAAAAAATGAGATTCACACGAAGTGCAAAATGGCTATACAGGAATGGCTAGAGGACAAACCTAAGGATTTAGAATCACATTTCACGAGGAGAGAGATGGCTACTGCCTACAGAGAAATTAAAGAGGCCTTTGGAAAAAAGAGAAGCAGCTGCGTGAATACCAATAACTCAGATGGGAAACCAGTCCTAAGCAAAGAAGGGAAACCTGAAAGGTGAAAGGAGTACATGAGGGTCTATACGAGTGAGATGTACTTGAGGGCAGTATTATAGAAATGGAAGAGGACAAATATGAAAATGAGACGGGAGGTATGATATTGCTAGAAGAATTTGCGAGAACAATGAAAAGGCCTGCAGTAAATGGCGTTCCGTCAGAACTACTGATCGCCTTGGGAGAAGCAGCCGTGATAAAACTCTTTCATCTGGTGTGCAAGAAGTATGAGACAGGCGAAATAAGCTCAGACATCAAGAACAATATAATAATTCCAATTCCAAAGAGAGCATGTGCTGACATGAGCGAATATTACTGGACTATCAGTTTAATAAGTCGCGGTTGCAAAATATTAACCGAATTCCTTACAGAACAATGGAAAAACTGGTAAAAGCAGACCTCGGGGAAGATCAGTTTGTATTCCGGATAAATGTAGGAGCACCCGGGGCAATACTGACCCTATGACTTATCTTAGAAAATAGGTTAAGGAAAAACATACCCACCTTTATAACATTAATAGATTTAGGGAAAGCTTTGACAGCGTTGATTGGAATACCCTCTTTGAAATTCTCAAGGTAGCAGTGATAAAATACAGGGAGCAAAAGGGTATTTACATCTAGTACAGAAACCAGTTGACAGTTACAAGAGTCGAGGGGCATGAAAGGGAAGCAGAGGTCTAGAAGGGAGTGAGATGAGTTGTAACCAATTCCTGGTGTTCAAAAAAATGGCTCTGAGCACTATGGGACTTAACAGCTCAGGTCATCAGTCCCCTAGAACTTAGAACTACTTAAACCTAACTAACCTAAGGACATCACACACATCCATGCCCGAGGCAGGATTCGAACCTGCGACCGTAGCGGTCGCGCGGTTCCAGACTGTAGCGCCTAGAACCGCTCGGCCACCGCGGCCGGCATATTCCTGGTGTCATTCAATCTTTAAACTGCGCAAGGAGTAAATTAAACCAAATAAGGATTTAGAGTAGGAATTAAAGTTCAAGGAAAAGAAGTAAAAACCTTGAGGTTTGCCGATGACACTATAATTCTCTCAGATATAGCAAAGAACTTGGAAGAGCAGTGAATGAAATGGTCAGTGCCTTGAAAGGAGGATATTAAGGTGGACATCAGCAAAAGAAAAGTAATAATAATGAAATGTAATCGAATTAAATCAGCTGATGCTGAGGGATTTAGATGAGGAAGCAAGGAATTTAAAGCAGTAGATGAGTTTTGCTATTTGGGCAGCAAAATAACTGATTATGGCCCAAGTAGGCAGATACCAAACGTACACTTGTAATGGGAAGAAAAGTATTTCTGAAGAAGAGATATTTGTTAACATCGACTATGGACTTAAGTGTCAGGAAATCTTTTCTCAGAGCATTTATATTAAGTGTAGCCACATATGAAAATGAAGCGTGGACAATAAACACTTCAGACAAGTAGAGAATAAAATTTTTTGAAATGTGGTGCTACAGAGAAATGCTGAAGATTATGTGGATAGGTCACATAACTAATGAGGAGTTACTGAATAGAAATGGCCGGCCGGTGTGGCCGAGCGTTTCTAGGCGCTTCAGTCTGGAACCGCACGACCGCTACGGTCGCAGGTTCGAATCCTGCCTCGGGCATGGATGTGTGTGATGTCCTTAGGTTAGTTAGGTTTAAGTAGTTCTAAGTTCTAGGGGACTGATGACCTGAGCTGTTAAGTCCCATAGTGCTCAGGGCCATTTTTTGAATAGAAATGGGGGAAAAAGAAATTTGTGGCATAACCTGACTAGAAGAAGGAATCGGTTGATTGGGCACATTCTGAAACATTGAGGGATCACCAGTTTAGTACTGAAAGGATGTGTGGGTGGGTAGGAGGGGGGGGGGGGAAGGAATAAAAGCACAGAAGCAGACCAAGAGATTAATACAATAAGCAGATTCAGAAGAATATAGGATGCAGTAGTTACTCGGAGATGAAGAGGCTTGCACAGGATAGAGAAACTGCATCAGACCAGTCTTCGGACTGAGGACCACAACAACAACAGTGTGTTACGCGTTTTTATTCACAAAGTGTGAATGATTTCTTTTGTGGCAGCGTTCGTAGCGACAAACAATTCGCTGTAGAAACGGCTTACGAAGTCACCGCCACACTTTTAATAGCGGGCCGACCGGTCCGCTGGAACAGTGAACAGAAAGATGAAAACCCAAACACTCTGATTAAATAAAAGTCGGTACTTATCTTTATTAACGAAGATACAGGAACACAGTAGTGAACTCCGTGTCTACAGAAATCTGTCTAGTTCGAGTCGGAGCGGCTAGGTCAGCGTCGGCTGACGACAAACAACAACTCTGCTGCGATGAACACACAACTGACTAGCAAGTACACAATTCGGTGGCGAGTATACAACTGAGCGGCGAATACAGAACTGTCCTAGCGCTCGCGACTCCAGCGCTTAAGAAGCCAGAAGCCAGCGGTGGCGCGCGCAGACTTCCGGCGATTTCCTGTCTCGCTGGCGCTGCTTATGCGGACGGCGTCCGGACTTTGATGCTGCCAACCTTTTGGCAGCGGGCTCGGGTGGCATTACTGGCTACGATATAACAATTTCAAACTTGTGTTGCCCTCAGATAACATCATTTTTCATATTCAACAGTTACTAGAGTTAAGCAATACTACGGAAAAGGAATTTCTAACCTCAAAAGATGTGTAAGAATCATAATTCTAAAGATCTAGTTTTCTCCGTCTAAAATATCATCTAGCTGTGAACTACGCCAAGATGTTGGCATCAAAAGGTAACGTCTCAAATTCTGTATCACAAAGCACAGACACTGTGCTGATAAAAATTAGTGGAATAGTACGTCTTTCTTGCTTTCACCAAAATTCAAGTGTTTTTAAGTATCAAGGAAATTTGTAAGGATTACGTTCACTATGTTACACAGTTATAAAAATCATTACGATAAAACTACATTTTTCCTAGTTTTGCTCACTGTAACAGCTTACAAACAAATATGTTGCATGATTCTGATTAAAACAACAGCCACGACAGTGCGCGTCGAGCCTTCACCCCAATGCACGTTAACTATGTAATTAACTTCTGAATATTAATTACATGTACATACGAATCATTGTGAAATGGCTTATATGTTACTGAGATCTATGTGTTTATGAGTGTGGCTAGAGGCAAACGATTTCTTTATGTTTTTCTATAGATTATGTTAAGGTTCCTCCTTCAGTGATATCAAAGTGACAAAAGAGTTAACAGCTCAGATAATATTTCCTCTTCTACGCAAACAAAATTCAAATAAATCATGTCTGTTTGTGTGGTAGCTTGCGTGCACAGACATATTTTAACGAAGTGTAGTATGGTAAAAAAAATATTACTGCACGCGATCGTTATGCTTCCAAAGTCCGATGCCGCACGGTCAGATGCAGGTCATTCCTAATTAGGAAAGGACTAGTTAATAGGAAACGAACGGTAGCTTCGCAGATTAAAAATTTCGGAGTACCTGCAATAAGCAAATACGTTTATCAATAGGTTCACTGATAAATGACCTTGCAGCAGGAAGCAAATATGTTACAGGTGAATCATTTCAAAATACACTGAAGCGCGGAAGAAACTGGTATATTTATTATTTTCATTTACACGTCAAGTTCCGTAGCACCAAATTGAGGAGCAAATCTCCAAGGTCATGGAACGTGCCAGTACATTAAATCACAACATAAAATAATAACAGATAAAAATAAAATGTTTATGAACACGAAAAAATTCAATGCATATTCAAACACAGAGATATGTAAACAATCCAAATACGGCGCTGCGGTCGGCAAAGCGTGTATAAAACAAAAGTGCCTGGCGCAGTTGTTAGATCGGTTACTGCTGCTACAATGCCAAGTTATCAAGATTTAAGTGAGTTTGAAAGTGATGTTATAGTCGTCGCACGAGCGATGGGACACAACATCTCCGAGGTAGGGACGTAGTGGGGATTTTCCTGTACGACCATTTCACTAGTGTACCGTGAATATCAGGAATCAGGTAAAACATCAAGTCTCCGACATCGCTGGGGCCGAAAAAAAGATCCTGGAAGAAAGGAACCAACTACGACTAAACAGGAGCCTTCAACGTGTCAGAAGTGCAACCCTTCCGCAAACTTCCTGGCAGATTAAAACTGTGTGCCGGACCGAGACTCTAACTCGGGACCTTTGCCTTTCGCGGGAAAGTGCTCTACCATCTGAGCTACACAAGCACGACTCACGATCCGTCCTCACAGCTTCAATTCTGCCAGTACCTCGCCTCCTACCTTCGAAACTTCACAGAAGCTCTTCTGCGAACCTTGCAGAACTAGCACTCTTGGAAGAAAGGATATTGCGGGGACATGGCTTAGCCACAACCTGGGGGATGTTTCCAGAATGAGATTTTCCCTCTGCAGGGGAGTGTGCGCTGATTGGGCTTACGGAGCCAAAGCCCCACTCGTGTTACCTTGATGACTGTTCGACACAAAAGCTTTATGGCTCGCCTGGGCTAGTCAACACCGACATAGGACTGTTGATGAGTGGAAACATGCTGCCTGGTCGGACGAGCGGATGGACGTGTACGGGTATGGAGACAACTTCATGAATCCGTGGACGCTGCAGGTCAGCGGGGGATTGTTCAAGCTGGTGGAGGCTCAGTAACGGTATGGGGCGTGTGCATTTGGAGTGATATGGGACCCCTGATACGTGTAGATACGACTCTGACCGGTGACACGTACGTAAGCATCCTGTCTGGTCGTCTGCATCCATTCATGTCCGTTGCGCATTCCGACGGACTTGGCCAATTCCAGTAGGACAATGCGACACCCCACACGTCCGGAATTGCTTCAGAGTGGCTCCAGGAATACTCTTCTTAGCTTAAATACTTCCGCTGGCTACCAGTCTCCCCAGACATGAACATTATTGAGTGTATCTGGAATGCCTCGCAATTTGTTGTTCAGAAGAAATCTCCATCCACTTGTACTCTTACGGATTTATGGAGAGCCCTGCAGGATTCATGATGCCAATTCCCTACAGCACTACTTCAGACATTAGTCGAGTCCGTGCCACGTCGTGTTGTCGTACTTCTGCGTACTCGCGGGGGCCCTCCACGATATTAGGCAGGTGTAACAGTTTCTTTGGCTCTTCAGTATGTTAGAAGTACAAGGATTCTACACAGATAAAAAAACTAGGATGTGCTGACAAGTAATGCCTCCGAATTTTTTATTCTGTTGTCAATTTCGGTTGAGGTATTACCTGTCATCCGTATCCCTCAGTCGACCTTCCCGTTTCGCTGACGCTACTTACAACCCTCCAATTGCGTAATATTACACAATATAAATATGTTGGAATATAACCTCGTTGGCACATGAGAGACTGTCTGGAAACTGAAAGCAGGAAGTGTTCTTCTTTAGAATGATAGTGTCACCCCACACATGAGTGCTGCGACATCTGAAACAACCCGACGCCTTGGGTTCGCTGTCATCGATCATCCCCCATACATTCCCCATCCGCTTTCATCTCCTTCCAAAACGTAAAGAACACCTTCGTGAACACGTTTTAGTGATGAAACGGTGCAAGTAGAGGTGAGGTTGTAGCTGCGACAACAGAGTCAAACGTTGTCGTGTGACTAGGGCCTCCCGTTGGGTAGACCGTTCGCCGGGTGCAAGTCTTTCGATTTGAAGCCACTTCGGCGATTTGCGCGTCGATGGGGATGAAATGACGATGATTAGGACAACACAACACCCAGTCCCTGCTCGGAGAAAATCTCCGACCCAGCCGGGAATCGACCCCGGGTCCTTAGGACTGACATTCTGTCGCGCTGACGACTCACCTACCGGGGGCGGACAGTCAAACATTGAGGCTATAAGAAACTGTCTAGTGAGTGCGTAAGGCCCTGAGTGCTGCTAAATGAAAGCCTCACTTCCCGAAAAGGGATGCCAGCGGGTCTGTTTAACGAACGACGTAATAAAGCCATAAACCACTGACATAATGTTATAATAATGTGACGCATACCGTGTCACACTTACATATTTCCAACAAGTAACAATTATAATATTTGTTCATTAAACGTTTTACGTAATCTACAGTCACATATGAAAGTAAACTTCCTGTTTACACTCTGCAATCTGGTTTGTTCGCAAAAACGTGATTCATTACGATAGTTACATACACTGGAGATAAATTCTATGGCTGCCTGAGCCAGAAATCTTATACGCCTCAAGCGTCGCTTAGCATTGATAACAGAAAGGTGTGGCTTATGAGGAACATTTCGACGATTGCAGCCCATTCTTTTAAATACTACGCACTGTCGTTCTGCTAGTTGGACTGTGTAATACACTACTGGCCATTAAAATTGCTACACCACAAAGATGACGTGCTACAGACGCAAATTTAACCGACAGGAAGAAGTGCTGCGATATGCAAATGATTAGCTTTTCAGAGCATTCACACAAGGCTGGCGCCGGTGGCGACACTAACAACTTGCTGACATGAGGAAAGTTTCCAACCGATTTCTCATACACAAACAGTAGTTGACCGGCGTTGCCTGGTGAAACGATGCTGTGATGCCTCGTGTAAGGAGGAGAAATGCGTACTATCACGTTTCCGACTTTGATAAACGACTGATTTGTAGCCTATCGCGATTGCGGTTTGTCGTATCGCGACATTGCTGCTCGCGTTGGTCGAGATCCAAAGACTGTTAGCAGAATATGGAATCGGTTGGTTCAGGAGGGTAATACGGAACGCCATGCTGGATCCCAGCGGCCTCATATCACTAGCAGCCGAGATGACAGGCATCTTATCCTCATGGCTGGATCGTGCAGCCACGTCTCGATCCCTGAGTCAACAGATGGGGACGTTTGCAAGACAACAGCCATCTGCACGAACAGTTCGACGATGTTTGCAGCAGCATCGACTATCAGTTCGGAGACCATGGCTGCGGTTACCCTTGCCGCTCCATCACAGACAGGAGCGCCTGCGATGGTGTACTCAACGACGAACCTGGATGCACGAATGGCAAAACGTCATTTTTTGGGATGAATCCAGGTTCTGTTTACAGCATCATGATGGTCGCATCCGTGTTTGGCGACATCGCGGTGGACGCATATTTGAAGCGTGTATTCGTCATCGCCATACTGGCGTGATAGTATGGGGTGATAGTATGGGGTGCCATTGGTTACACGTCTCGGTCACCTCTTGTTCGCATTGACGGCACTTTGAACAGTGGACGTTACATTTCAGTTGTGTTACGACCCTTGGCTCTACCCTTCATTCGATCTCTGCGAAACCCTACATTTCAGCAGGATAATGCACGACCGCATGTTGTAGGTCCAGTACGGGCCTTTGTGGCTACAGAAAATGTTCGATTGCTGCCCTGGCCAGCACATTCTCCAGATCTGTCACAAATTGAAAACGTCTGGTCAATGGTGGCCGAGCAACTGGCTCGTCACAATACGCCAGTCACTACTCTTGATGAACTGTGGTATCGTGTTGAAGCTGCATGGGCATCTGTACCTGTACACGCCATCCAAGCTCTGTTTGACTCAATGCCCAGGCGTATCAAGGCCGTTATTACGGCCAGAGGTGTTTGCTCTGGGTACTGATTTCTCAGAATCTATGCACCCAAATTGCGTGAAATTGTAATCACATGTCGGTTCTAGTATAATATATTTGTCCAATGAATACCCGTTTATCATCTGCATTTCTTATTTTTGTAGCAATTTTAATGGCCAATAGTGTATTTTCTAACTCATGAGTGATTCCTTCCGCTAGTTTCCCAAGATTTTTTTTACAACCACACTTGATGGTCCCTTGCCCCTCACTAAATGAGGTGTGCTTATTCTCGGTTTATCTGTGGTTGTTCCATCCGCTTTCCAAGTGACATTCACATCACCAACAGTCGACATGAGCAGCTTCAGAAGTGTTTAAGTGTTCCTGATTCATTTGTTTCTGTTGTGCCATCCAGTGACTAGACAGTGTTCCAAGTCACTGAGCTCTTCTGACGTCCCCATTCTGCTGTTACTAATTCTCTGCTGACAATGCGGTACTCGACGCCTCCTTTTGTACTGGCGGGTCCACTGCCTTGACATACACTCCTGGAAATGGAAAACCCACCATACTTGCTCCGGACACTGCGAGAGGGCTGTACAAGCAATGATCACACGCACAGCACAGCGGACACACCAGGACCCGCGGTGTTAGCCGTCGAATGGCGCTAGCTGCGCAGCATTTGTGCACCGCCGCCGTCAGTGTCAGCCAGTTTGCCGTGGCATACGGAGCTCCATCGCAGTCTTTAACACTGGTAGCATGCCGCGACAGCGTGGACGTGAACCGTATGTGCAGTTGACGGACTTTGAGCGAGGGCGTATAGTGGGCATGCGGGAGGCCGGGTGAACGTACCGCCGAATTGCTCAACACGTGGGGCGTGAGGTCTCCACAGTACATCGATGTTGTCGCCAGTGGTCGGCGGAAGGTGCACGTGCCCGTCGACCTGGGACCGGACCGCAGCGACGCACGGATGCACGCCAAGACCGTAGGATCCTACGCCACTTCCCAGCAAATTAGAGACACTGTTGCTCCTGGGGTATCGGCGAGGACCATTCGCAACCGTCTCCATGAAGCTGGGCTACGGTCCTGCACACCGTTAGGCCGTCTTCCGCTCACGCCCCAACATCGTGCAGCCCGCCTCCAGTGGTGTCGCGACAGGCGTGAATGGAGGGACGAATGGAGACGTGTCGTCTTCAGCGATGAGAGTCGCTTCTGCCTTGGTGCCAATGATGGTCGTATGCGTGTTTGGCGCCGCGCAGGTGAGCGCCACAATCAGGACTGCATACGACCGAGGCACACAGGGCCAACACCCGGCATCATGGTGTGGGGAGCGATCTCCTACACTGGCCGTACACCACTGGTGATCGTCGAGGGGACACTGAATAGTGCACGGTACATCCAAACCGTCATCGAACCCATCGTTCTACCATTCCTAGACCGGCAAGGGAACTTGCTGTTCCAACAGGACAATGCACGTCCGCATGTATCCCGTGCCACCCAACGTGCTCTAGAAGGTGTAAGTCAACTACCCTGGCCAGCAAGATCTCCGGATCTGTCCCCCATTGAGCATGTTTGGGACTGGATGAAGCGTCGTCTCACGCGGTCTGCACGTCCAGCACGAACGCTGGTCCAACTGAGGCGCCAGGTGGAAATGGCATGGCAAGCCGTTCCACAGGACTACATCCAGCATCTCTACGATCGTCTCCATGGGAGAATAGCAGCCTGCATTGCTGCGAAAGGTGGATATACACTGTACTAGTGCCGACATTGTGCATGCTCTGTTGCCTGTGTCTATGTGCCTGTGGTTCTGTCAGTGTGATCATGTGATGATGTATCTGACCCCAGGAATGTGTCAATAAAGTTTCCCCTTCCTGGGACAATGAATTCACGGTGTTCTTATTTCAATTTCCAGGAGTGTATATTGCTCAATTCCGCAGTGCATAAGGGCTTCCGGATGATTTTGATCCGATGGTATAAATAATTTCACGAGTCAATTTCACATCGCGAGTTTGGAATTATTCCGTATGTGAGGTCATAGACCAAGTTTAAACTTTTCATAGGGAACTTTTTTTATATAATGGCTGTTGTCTGAAAAGTAATGCCTTCGATTTTTTATTCTGTTTTCAGTATCAGTTGGCAGTATTGCATGTCATAAATATTACTTGGTCGACTTTCTCGCCCCGCTGACGCTTTTTGAAACCCTCTTGCAAATTTTAGCTTGTGACACGTCGGTGTGTAATGTAACTACGTCGGTGAGTGACTGATTGCCTGCTGTAATCAAGTTTCGAATTCGAAGAGTTCGCCCACCCATGCACCACTCTCTCCTTAAGTATGACAATACCATACAACACACGAGTGCTGTCACAGCAGTCTGACGTCTCGGGTTCAGTGTCATTGATCATCCTCCATGTAGTCCCGATTTGACCCATCTATTCTCATCTGTTTCCAAAACTTAAAGAATGCCTTGGAGAATTTCACTTTGACATTAACGAAGTGGGGCAAGCAGTCAACAAAAGTTAACCATTCTATAGTGACACTATCAACAAACAAGTCTCCTGTTGGCAGAAATGTGTTAAACGCCAGAGTGACTACGTTCAAAAACAAATTCGTAGACATGAATAAGAAAAATTTAAACTGTTAATAAAATTTCTTTTATTTAAAAACCTTTAAGAGTTTTTCATATAAAAATTCGGATTGTTACTTTTTAGAACGCCCTCGTTCGTTGTAGACTGAACAGTTTGATCGTTGATTCCTTTGTTGTAAGGGACACGCTGAGTCAGCTCTTGCGAATTTTTCAGTGTTGTCATATGATGACAGGGTTGGAGACCGTGGCTGCTATTTGAAGACAAATGTTGATGGAGTTGATACAGCAGGTAGCCACAAATTTATTTTCAGTTCCCTTTGAATAAAGGAACTGAAAAGAAAATTTGTGGCTGGTTGCTGTCTCAACACCATCAACATTTGTCTTGTGAATTTGGCTCCCAGGTAATAGCGTTGTTGAAAGAGCTAATGATGCTAAAACAGATTTGTGTTTTACTGATAAAATTATTATATTCCTAGCTCATGTGATACAGTCGACTCCAGGTACATTCATCTAACTGAATTACAATTACTAAGTCTAATAAGAAGTTTACGACCTTCTCCTTCCTTTAAATATGTATTGTTTTCCATCTGTGTACAGTTGGTTTCTGGACAACAACTGGTGGCCCAAAATTATTTCAAGTAAATCCGATTGTGCATTTATGCTCCCCTCCTATGAAACATTTATTAAAACGGAGGGGAGGGGGGGGGCAGGGGCTAGCTAGCAATCCTCATTAGCACTGTCATAGACTGCTTAATGTAAATTACTTGCTAAAAACTGACAACAAAAAGAACTAAACATTTTCGTACAATGTTGTTGTTTTGGTCTTCGGTCCTGAGACTGGCTTGCTGCAGCTCTCCATGCTACTCTATCCTGTGCAAGCCTCTTCATATCCCAGTACCTACTGCAACCTACATCCTTCTGTATCTGCTTAGTGTATTCATCTCTTGGTCTCCCTCTACGAGTTTTACCCTCCACGCTGCCCTCCAATACTAAATTGATGATCCCTTGATGCCTCAGAGCATGTCCTACCAACCGATCCCTTCTTCTAGTCACGTTGTGCCACAAACTTCTCTTCTCCCCAATCCTATTCAGTACTTCCTCGTTAGTTATGTGATCTACCCATCTAATCTTCAGCATTCTTCTGTAGCACCACATTTCGAAAGCTTCTATTCTCTTCTTGTCTAAACTATTTATCGTCCATGTTTCACTTCCATACATGGCTACACTCCATACAAATACTTTCAGAAATGACTTCCTGACACTTAAATCTATACTCGATGTTAACAAATTTCTCTTCTTCAGAAACGCTTTCCTTGCCATTGCCAGTCTACATTTTATATCCTCTCTACTTCGACCATCATCAGTTATTTTGCTCCCCAAATAGCAAAACTCCTTTACTACCTTAAGTGTCTCATTTCCTAATCTAATTCCCTCAGCATCACCCGAATTAATTTGACTACATTCCATTATCCTCGTTTTGCTTTTGTTGATGTTCATCTTATATTCTCCTTTCAAGACACTATCCATTCCGTTCAACTGCTCTTCAAAGTCCTTTGCCGCCTCTGACAGAATTACAATGTCATCGGCGAACCTCAAAGTTTTTATTTCTTCTCCGTGGATTTTAATACCTACTCCGAATTTACTTTGGTTTCCTTCACTGCTTGCTCAATATACAGATTGAACAACATCGGGGATAGGCTGCAGCCCTGTCTCACTCCCTTCCCAACCACTGCTTCCCTTTCATGCACTTCGATTCTTATAACTGCCATCTGATTTCTGTACAAATTGTAAATAGCCTTTCGCTCCCTGTATTTTACCCCTGCCACCTTCAGAATTTGAAAGAGAATATTCCAGTCAACATTGTCAAAAGCTTTCTCTAAGTCTACAAATGCTAGAAACGTAGGTTTCCTCTTCCATAATCTAGCTTCTAAGATGAGTCGTAGGGTTAGTATTGCCTCACGTGTTCCAACATTTCTACGGAATCCAAACTGATCTTCCCTGAGGTCGGCTTCTACTAGTTTTTCCATTCTTCTGCAAAGAATCCGCGTTAGTATTTTGCAGCTGTGACTTATTAAACTGATAGTTCGGTAATTTTCACATCTGTTAACACCTGCTTTATTTGGGATTGGAATTATTATATTCTTCTTGAAGTCTGAGGGTATTTCGGCTGTTTCATACATCTTGCTCACCAGATGGTAGAGTTTTGTCGGGACTGGCTCTCCCAAGGCCGTCAGTAGTTCCAATGGAATTTTGTCTACTCCGGGGGCCTTGCTTCGACTCAGGTCTTTCAGTGCTCTGTCAAACTCTTCACGCAGTATCGTATCTCCCATTTCAGCTTCATCTACATCCCCTTCCATTTCCTTAATATTGTCCTCAAGTACATCGCCCTTGTATAGACCTTCTATATACTCCTTCTTTTAAATATGTACTGTTTTCCATCTGTAGGCAGTATCTATCTTACCCCTAGTGAGATGAGCCTCTACATCCTTACATTTGTCCTCTAGCCATCCCTGTTTAGCCATTTTTCACTTCCTGTCGATCTCATTTTTGAGACGTTTGTATTCCTTTTTGCCTGCTTCATTTACTGCATTTTTATATTTTCTCCTTTCATCAATTAAATTCAATATATCTTCTGTTACCCAAGGATTTCTACTAGCCCTCGTCTTTTTACCTACTTGATCCTCTGCTGCCTTCACTACATACCTCACAGCTACCCATTCTTCTTCTACTGTATTTCTTTCCCCCATTCCTGTCAATTGTTCCCTCATGCTCTCGCTGAAACTCTGTACAACCTCTGGTTCTTTCAGTTTATCCAGGTCCCATCTCCTTAAATGCCCACCTTTTTGCAGTTTCTTCAGTTTTAATCTACAGGTCATAACCAATAGATTGCGGTCAGAGTCCACATCTGCCCCTGGAAATGTCTTACAATTTAAAACCTGGTTCCTAAATCTCTGTCTTACCATTATATAATCTATCTGAAACCTGTCAGTATCTCCAGGCTTCTTCCATGTATACAGATTTCTTTTATGATTCTTGAAACAAGTGTTAGCTATGATGAAGTCGGGCTCTGTGCAAAATTCTACCAATCGGCTTCCTCTTTCATTTCTTAGCCCCAATCCACATTCACCTACTACGTTTCCTTCCCTCCCTTTTCCTACTACCGAATTCCAGCCACCCATGACTATTAAATTATCGTCACCCTTCACTATCTGATTTATTTCTTTTATTTCTTCATACATTTCTTCAATTTCTTCGTCATCTGCAGAGTTAGTTGGCATATAAACTTGTACTACTGTAGTAGGCGTGGGCTTCGTATCTATCTTGGCCACAATAATGCGTTCACTATGCTGTTTGTAGTAGCTTACCCGCATTCCTATTTTCCTATTCATTATTAAACCTACTCTCGCATTACCCCTATTTGATTTTGTGTTTATAACCCTGTAGTCACCTGACCAGAAGTCTTGTTCCTCCTGCCACCGAACTTCACTAATTCCCACTATATCTAACTTTAACCTATCCACTTGCCTTTTTAAATTTTCTAACCTACCTGCCCGATTAATGGATCTGACATTCCACGCTCCGATCCGTAGAACGGCAGTTTTCTTTCTCCTGACAACGACATCCTCCTGAGTAGTCCCCGCCCGGAGATCCGAATGGGGGACTATTTTACCTCCGGAATATTTTACCCAAGAGGACGCCATCTCATTTAACCATACAGTAAATCTGCAAGCCCTCGGGAAAAATTACGGCCGTAGTTTCCCCTTGCTTTCAGCCGTTCGCAGTACCAGCACAGCAAGGCCGTTTTGGTTAGTGTTACAAGGCCAGATCAGTCAATCATCCAGACTGTTGCCCTTGCAACTACTGAAGAGGCTGCTGCCCCTCTTCAGGAATTCTTAAAATATGTCACTTGAATATCTGTCAACTTGTTTGGTTTTGTATAGAAGGGGAGTGGAGAACGAAAGAGTAAACAGTAGGAAATTAAAATGTAAAAACAAATTAACTATGAAGTAAACACGAAATAATAACTAAATGAAGCCAGTCAGTTGGAAAGTGCAGTGCTTTGCGCATCTGGCAAAAAAGAATGTGATGTTTGGTAACATTCTCATAGTACAGTTTCCAGAATGAATTTCTACTTTGCGGTGGAGGTGTGGTGTTCGCAAACTTCCTCGGGGATTAAAACTCTGTGACGAAAAGGGATGTAAACCTCGTACCTTCTCCTACGTCCGCCCCCGGTAGTTGAGTGACCAACGCGATACAATGTCAATCCTAAAGGGCCCGGGTTCGATTCCTGGCTGGGTCGGAGATTTTCTGCGCTCAGGGACTGGGTGTTCTGTTTTCCTAATCATCATCATCATTTCATCCCCATCGACGCGCAAGTCACCGAAGTGGCGTCAAATCGAAAGTCTTGCACCCGGTGAACTGTCTACCCTACGGGACGTCCTAGTCACGCGACATTTATATTTACCTTTTCCTGCTGCGAGCAAGAACCCAACCAACTGAGCTGTTTAAGCTCGTCTCACGTCTACTCTCTGCGTCCATCGACGCACTTCTGTTACTCTGTAAAGTTTCTGTTTGAGTTGTATACACCACTGACAGTAGAGGTTGCTGATACCTCATTTTAAGTGGTAAATAGGGCAACGAGTTAGTCTTCCTTCCAACGTAGCACCTAAATTTTGTACCTCGTTATCCTTCCTGACAGAGTCCGAGGAATGGGCCGAGGTATATGAGGTGATCGGATCCTGCCTCTGCCTCTCCAACACTGGTTGCCAAGTAACGCCGGACACGGCGCTTGCGTCATATCTGAAACGCCCTGTGTTTTCCAGGCTAGTAATATCTCTGCAGGATACACAGATACGAAAGAAAGCAGCGGTAAATTGACACAAGAGAAAGAATACCACCATGTGCAGCATATGGTAGAAAAAACATCAAAGATAAGTGACAGATCTAGACTCAGATACTTCCTCAGTTGGAGGAACTGTCAATGATGCCACCGACCTACTTGCGTCGAGCTGGCAAAAAAACAAGGATCAGAAAGTGACTGTCGTATAAACTGAACGCCATAACACACTATTTTAAAGTAGGTGCTGTAAGCAGATGGGATTAATGTTGAGTGACAGCAGTCATATCTGAAATTGTAGTTAAGGCGATGCTGCGCTTCTAAACAACATACTAGACGCCATATCAATCACCGCAACACATCTATCAACCCATGTCTGCTAAAGAGCTGGATGTTTTCACTCTCCACGGCTGAGAATAATTCGTGCGGCAGGAATGCGGGAGTCGAGTGCTACATGACATGTTCTACACAGAATACGTAAACATTGAGACTGACTTGAAGAGTATCACCCGACATAAATCTACACTGTCTGATCAAAAATATCTGGACACCCAAATGTAATGCAGAACTGTCATGAGTACGGGGACCCGCCAGTATGAGAAGATGAAGGGAGAATTATGTTGTCTACTGAGATTAAGAGCAGAATGGGTCGGCCAGAAGACCTCAGTAACTTCAAATTGGACATCACCTGGGTAAGAAATCCATCAAGGACATTTCAAACCTTATAAAGTTGCTCAAGTTGCATGTTGATGACGTTACTGTGAAGCGCAAACTTGCAGAGCTGATGTACTGACGGGCAGGGTTCATTGACTATTGGGGAAGGCGGTAGTAAAATACAGCATGAAGTCAACGGAAGGTATCACTCTTGAGTTACAGGCTGGTACCAGCAATCCAGTTAACACAATGACTGCACGTAGAATGGGGCACAATGGTAGCACAGTTCCACATATAGTACACTTTTTTTTTTTAAGTCAGACCTAAGCGACACATGCGGTGCTGTAAACAGAGACAGCACTGGACACTGAATGACGAAACGATTGATTAGGAGCGATAAACAACGCTTTGCCCTGTGTCAAACCAACAGAAGGTTTTGGGGACTGCATGGAGTACAGGGTACCTGCCATCATGTATTGTGCCAGCAGTGAAGGGTAGAGGTGGTGGTGTTACACCATGCGGATTTTTTCGTGTTTAGAGTGTCGCCCCCTTATTGCGTCTAAGAAAACGGTAAATGCACAAGGATATTAACAAAGTTTACAGTGAAACTTCCTGGCACATTAAGACTGTGTGCCGGACCGAGATTCGAACTCCAGAGCTTTGCCTTTCGCGGGCACACTCGGCTGCAAAGTGAAAATTTCATTCTGGAAACACCCCCCAGGCTGTGACTAAACCATTTCTCCGGAATATCCTTTCTTTCAGGAAGTCTAGTTCTGCAAGGTTCGGAGGAGAGCTTCTGCAAAGTTTAGAAGGTAGGAGACGAGGTACTGGTAGAAGTAAAGCTGTGAGGACGGGGCGTGAGTCCTGCTTGGATAGCTCAGATGGTAGAAAACTTGCCCGCGAAAGGCAAAGGTCCCGAGTTCGAGTCTCGGTCCGGCACACAGTTTTAATCTGCCAGGAAGTTTCATATCAGCGCACACTCCGCTGCAGAGTGAAAATCTCATTCTGGAAATTTTACAGTATTGCGTGCTGCATACAGTAGAGGAACAATTCGAAGACGATGATTGTTCGTATCAACATCACAATGCGCCCTGTCATAAAGCAGCGTCTGTGAGACAGTGGTTTGTGGACAATAACATTTATGAAATGGACTACCCTGCCCAGAGTCCCGACCTCAACCCAAAAGACCACCATTGATGTGATTTAGAAAGCTTTCGCTGCAAACCCCAGCGCCCAACATCACTACGTTCTCGGGTTTCGTCTCTTGAGGAGGAGTGGTATGTGATTCCTCCGTAGACACTTGTTTAAAAGTGTCCCCACGAGAGCTGCAGTTGTCATACAAGTGGAGGGTGGATGCATCCTACATTACTGCCCACTAATAGGTATACTTTTGATCGGATAGAGTATTAGTCGTCTCATCTCTTCATTGGATTGAAACGCTCAGAATAATTTTGGGTTATTTCTGTACACCTTTTGTCAATAGTTGTATCAAAAGTACTAATACTGGTACTGTACGTGAATCTGTCGAACCGCGTTTTGCGTCGCGATAAGCTTTCCGTTTTGTTTAGTTAAAACGTCGGCTATGATAGGGTTTTCTCATCAGTATCGTGGTTCCAATGTGAATATGATGTGTGCATGCACGTTTCAATATTCTCATTTTATTCACTGGTTAAATACATAGAAAAATGACAGAAACTGGGAGACTGTGCACTGCGAAGTGCGAAACACAACAGTCATAACCCTAAAGTCTACTTCTAAGGCATTCTGTTCGAACATTCAGTTAACAGACCATGAGCAGCCGCGGAACGGGTGAAAGTGAGGGGAAGGGCAGTATTCTCGCCCCACACATCAACTGCCGCAGGCTTTCTTCTCAGCTTCGTACTGCACGGTGCCAAGCAGCAACGGAGGAAGAACTTTGAGATCCAGCAGCTAAAAGAGGTGGCAGCTGACGTCACACGTGAGCGGAAAAGCGGCACTGAGCGCCGCTCTCGCCACCTGTACAGCACAAAGGGTCGGGGAGGCATGCGGTGACTTGAGACTGGCTGCCCTACTCACCGGCAACAACAGTGCTTTCTAGAAACACGAGAGCCGCCAGACAACAACTGGTCAGCGCGAACTGGTGACCTTGGGTGCACCTTTCAAAATGGTGAAGCTTACTTGGGGCAGTGTTGCCATCTCAGTTTCATACTATGCGTCTAAGCAACACTGAAACATACCCATGTCATCTTAAAAGGACCTACAGAAGAAAAAATGTATAATTAAGAAAGAAAGGCAAATGTCAGCACATGGCGGCCTAACAATACCTGCACATTGTGATTAAGTGACGTTTATTCGTGGAAAGATGCACGAATCCGGACAGATATCCTAAACGTAACCAACCTACACGTCGTACATTTAAATATGTGTATGATAAATTCAGAACAACTGGATCTTTACCGCATCGGAAACATATCCGGAAAAGGAAAGTTACTAACGAGGAAACGGAAATTGGTACTCTTGCCACTGTGGTTTGCGATCCTTGTGTTACTTCGCGTCAAATGGCAAGAGAATCTGGCATGAGCCAGAGTAGTGTTGTTCGTGTTCTGCATCGCCATAAGTATCATTCTTACCATATCAGTCTCCACTAAGAATTAACTTTACACATTGTATGCGTCGCATTGAATTCTGCCGATTGGCTCAACTTCAGATTCAGAGTCATGACGCATTTATTAATTTGATTTTATTTACTGACGAGATTACGTTCACGAACCATGGAAATGTTAATTTGCATAACATGCATTATTGGGCAACTGAAAATCCACGTTGGATGCGTCAAGTTGCACACCAAAAACCGTGGTCGGTGAATTTATGGTGTGGGATTCTGGAGGACTGAATCATAGGTCCCTATTTCATCGAAGGAAATCTTAGTGGTAGGAAGTACACCACATTCTTACAAGAAACATTAGGTTTGTTATTGGAAGAAATACCTTTACGAACAAGGAACAGAATGTGGTATCAACACGATGGGTGTCCGGCACACTTTTCGCTGACGGTTAGAAATTAGTTGCACAGACAATTTCCAAATCGTTGCATTGGACGCGGAGGAGATGTGTCGTGGCCGGCTCGTTCGACAGACTCGACGCCTCTGGATTTTTTATTGTGGAGATTCGTAACAGACTTTGTTTGTAAGATAAAAAAATGGCTCTGAGCACTATGGGACTTAACATCTGTTGTCATCAGTCCCCTAGAACTTAGAACTACTTAAACCTAACTAACCTAAGGACATCACACACACCCATGCCCGTGGCAGGATTCGAACCTGAGATCGTAGCGGTCACGCGATTCCAGACTGAAACGCCTAGAACCGCACGGCCACACCGGCCGGCTTTATAAACACAGTCCAACCACAACTGAAGATATGCAAGAGAGAATTGTCACAGCATGTGCTTCGACAAGTGCCGATGTGATAAGGAATACCACTCAATCCATGATAAGAAGACTGCAGCACTGCATTGATACCAATGGTCATCACCTCGAACACCTTCTGTAAATGAACGTTCATGCCACCTTTCTGACCTTCGTTGACCTTCAAAGAGCTTACTGTTACACATCATTGGCTTCGTCTCGACAGCCGCTATCAGAAATAAGTACCAAACATTAGTTTCTCATTTAAAAAAAAAGTTGATCTTCGTATCTCTGAAGCGACCCCACCTAGCAACAAAAAACCGTCATACACTACTGGCCATTAAAATTGCTACACCAAGAAGAAATGCAGATGATAAACGGGTATTCATTGGACCAATATATTATACTACAACTGACATGTGATTGCATTTTCACGCAGTTTGGGTGCATAGATCCTGAGCAATCAGTACCCAGAACAACTACATCTGGCCGTAATAACGGCTTTCATACGCCTGGGTATTGAGTCAGACAGAGCTTGGATGGCGTGTACAGGTACAGCTGCCCATGCAGCTTCAACACTATACCACAATTCATCAAGAGTAGTGACTGGCGTATTGTGACGTGCCAGTTGCTCGGCCACCATTGACCAGACGTTGTCATTTGGTGACAGATCTGGAGAATGTGCTGGCCAGGGCAGCAGTCGAACATTTTCTGTAGCCACAAAGGCCCGTACAGGACCTTCAACATGCAGTCGTGCATTATCCTGCTGAAATTTAGGATTTCGCAGGGGTCGAATAATGGGTAGAGCCACAGGTCGTAACACATCTGAAATGTAACGTCCACTGTTCAAAGTGCCGTCAGTGCGAACAAGAGGTGACCGAGACGTGTAACCAACGGCACCCCATACCATCACGCCGGGTGACACGCCAGTATGGCGATGACGAATACACGCTTCCAATGTGCGTTCACCGCGATGTCGCCAAACACGGATGCGACCAACATGATGCTGCAAACAGGACCTGGATTCATCCGAAAAAATGACGTTTTGCCATTCGTTCACCCAGGTTCGTCGTTGAGTACACCATCGCAGGCGCTCCTGTCTGTGATACAGCGTCAAGCGTAACCGCAGCCATGGTCTCCGAGCTGATAGTTCCTGCTGCTGCAAACGTTGTGTCACTGTTCGTGCAGATGGTTGTTGTCTTGCAAACGTCCCCATCTGTTGACTCAGGGATCGTGACGTGGCTGCACGATCCCTTACAGCCATGCGCGTAAGATGCCTGTCATCTCGCCTGCTAGTGATACGAGGCCGTTGGGATCCAGCACGGCGTTCCGTATTACCCTCCTGAACCCACCGATTCCATATTCTGCTAACAGTCATTGGATCTCGACCAACGCGAGCAGCAATGTCGCGATACGATAAACCGCAATCGCGATAGGCTACAATCCGACCTTCATCAAAGTCGGAAACGTGATGGTACGCATTTCTCCTCCTTACACGAGGCATCACAACAACGTTTCAACAGGCAACGCCGGTCAACTGCTGTTTATGTATAAGAAATCGGTTGGAGCTTTCCTCATGTCAGCACGTTGTAGGTGTCGCCACTGACGCCAACCTTGTGTAAATGCTCTGAAAAGCTAATCATTTACATATCACAGCGTCGTCTTCCTGTCGGTTACATTTTGCGTCTGTAGCACGTCATCTTCGTGGTGTAGCAATTTTAATGGCCAGTAGTGTATTATGGCCCCCGTTGTCCCATGTAACTTTAGTCCCAAACTTTTCAGCTTCTATCATACTTTCGGAGTTATTCTTGGTGACAATAGTTAGTGACTCACCCTGTATATGGGGTGAGTCTGGTCATCAGAATTGTCTCAAATAAATTATACAGAGCGCATAAAAGAGAAATTGGTCTTAAATGTTTGGGGTTGTCCTTACTCGTCACTGCTTTCAAGACAGCTACTACCTTGGCTTCTTTCCATGTAGTAGGTATTTTGTTCTGCTTGATGCACTCAAAGAAAAGTTTTGCTAGCCAGTTTCTTCCTACTGGTCCCAGATTTTTATGGAATTCTGGTAGGATTCCGTCTACTCCTACTGCCTTGCCGGCCTTCACTCCAGTCAGTGCGTTATTGATCTCTTGAATCTCTACATCTTTTATCAGGTTTGTGTTCTCCCGTTTGTTCTTCATTACCTCTTTTATCTTATGGTCGAAGTCTTCCTTTTCTGATGTTCTTAGATGGATTTTAGAGGATTTTTTATGTGCAACTCTTTCTGGTTGGGTGTAATTCTCGTTCGTGGTCTGTGTAGGGTTTAGCTCCTCCTAATCTTCTTAGCAGACTCCACCTCTTGCAGCTAGAATGGGTGAAATCCATGCTCTCCATCGTTTCCATCCATCTTCACCTGTGTTCTTCGTTCATTGTTTGAACCAGTTGTAATTTTTTCCTCCTATTTGCTACGTAATTATGTAGCTCTCAATTCGTTCGAGCAATCAATCATTCATGATAGGAAACACCGTCATAGCTCAGTCACTCAAAATGATTCTGAAATTTTACTTGTTAAAATGAAAGCAGGCGATGATTCTTCTTCTCTGCAGGCTCGTGCTTTGCGGCAGTCTGCTAATCTGTACAAATAAAATGCCTCGTATTTTTGGGAGCGTTGTATAATCAGTCGGGAAACCTCAGATCAAGCGGATATTTGGCTTTGATGAAGAAATAATGGAGCTCTTGGATTATTAAATGCAGGTTCGTATCCAGTCTTTCGGAAGTTCCCTTATGATTAACAACTACGCAATATATCGATGAATATCATTAATTCTCAAAAGTCGAATACACACCTTTTGTGTGAAGGAGCCATTTATATGTATTTCACTTTTAATCGTACAATTTCGTATCCGTTATCTTCTGTCATAAATCTCAATAATCAGATTACAGTTCTTCAAACAAAACTCCGGCTAATCGGCACGAAGACAATCTCGGAAGCTCCCTTTCTTTTTTTCTTTTTCTAACAACCACCAGAGAGAGTACTACAAAGAATACTTATGCGCTCATGGCATAGCTATTGTATGAACTACTTTTCGCATGGATTCTGCGAGTATGAAGATAGAAAATTAGTAAACGTCATTCAAGGGTAGAATTGTATCTGAATAATTCATCGAATATAAAGAGATATTACACAGCTGTTCCGCAAAATCATAGTTTTCCGTCTCCTGGTTTTCTTCCAATAATGTTTCACGGAGTATTTTCTTTCCTCGCACCGATTGGACCACTTTTTAGTGCAGATTTGTATGTCAGAGTAGTGAAACACTCATAGTTCTCTAGCCGGCCGAAGTGGCCGTGCGGTTAAAGGCGCTGCAGTCTGGAACCGCAAGCCCACTACGGTCGCAGGTTCGAATCCTGCCTCGGGCATGGATGTTTGTGATGTCCTTAGGTTAGTTAGGTTTAACTAGTTCTAAGTTCTAGGGGACTAATGACCTCAGAAGTTGAGTCCCATAGTGCTCAGAGCCATTTGAACCATTTTGAACCATAGTTCTCTGGTGGTGGAGGAATACAGTTCACTGTTCTCTCTGTGAGAGTCCGAAATGCCTCCCAGTCAGCCTGTTGTAGATTCCCTCCAATATGAGGGCTTTGTATGACAAGCTTCGAGCACGTTTCCTGTTGCTCCCGTTCTAACGAAGTTAAAGTAAGGTGTTTTTTGTGATCCCCATGCTCGTAATGAAAAGGTCGCTCGGTCTTTTGGATCGTACAGTACGTGGAGATCTCGCCCGTCAGCCCAGCAACTCAATCTTTCACCTTCTGTATTGCATTCTAAATAACCCCATTTAATGTGATGCGAATTGAAATCGTCAGCATGCAGCTGGGTGTTCGGCTTTGGGCAGTACCTCCAATGGCCAAAGTTCATATGGAGGTTTGTACATTTTGTAAAGAGTTAGTTCTTTCACTTCGATTACTATGGCATGTTCTGGTATGTATTCACATTTTGTGTAAGATTTTGTTGGACGAGGGTTGCTGGGCCACGTTTGTCATGTCCCTTATATTCAATCAAAGTAAAACCAGGGATTTTAAGCTTCGAAATCGTTTCCTTCATCAGATTTTTTTTGTAAAAACACTACATTTGCTTCTAAGATTTTTTCCAGGATTTCTCCTTTCGTCTTCGTACATAATTTCTTAATGTCCCTATAGTTTCCGCCGGGGCGGGCTCTCCTTCTTCTCGTTCGCCTTTTCTTGGACCGGGAGGCACTCATACGTTCGGTCGCCGTTTTTGTGTTGATTCTTCGCCGCTGAGTCATGAAGCAACGTTACCCATGGTGCACCATCGACGAGGTGATTTACACTTCGCACCCTAAGAATAATGTACATCCGGATTTACACATGCACAGTGTTCCCTTCTGCGGCCGTGTGAAACACCTAGCTTACAAGACTCCAGCCACATTGCAGTCACTAAAAACTGACTCTACTGAGATTGAGAGTGTGTAAAATTCATTTTTACTCATTTGCCTATTTGCTACAAAAATCTGTAACTTAATTTGTGTCACCAGCAAATTTAACTTCATTCGTCTCGTGACTCGTCCATCTGAACGTAGAAATCGGCTAACTGGATGCCTCGTTGCTTACGTGGTAATCGTTTGCTGTACTTAGCTAGAGGTCTATATGGATAAGAACAATACTATCAGGATCCGCAAGTCCATTATCCGCATCCATGGTTCTTAAAATGCCGTAAACCACTTTAGGCCGTTCGATACGCTGGAGTTACGACGGCAGGCTTATGTCTGGCTTCACTTTTCGTCGGCTTAATATCGAGCCTCTTACTTCACATCCCGAAGACTAAGAAGTTAAACTCTGATCGCAACTGCATTTTAATACCGCACAGCTTTTTTCATATTCTTGATACGTTCGTTGAATTACAAGTTTCTCCCGGAGTCCTGATCTCTTCCCATGTGATTATTCCTCCTTAAAAAAGGCCGCGAAGGGTCGACGATTCCTGTCAGGTATAGACTTTTTTATGCAGCAGTACACGGTGTTTTACCAAATGGGTATCTTAAACTTGCTGCATCCATGGGGTGATAGCGAAGTTCATTGATGGCCATACCGATTCTGAACTGAAGGGCCTTCGACGGTAACTCTTTGATTATCACCTATATATTGCAACATCGACTATTTCTTCTGATTCTTCTGGCACCGTATTACCTCAGAAGGAACTATACTTACCTACCGTTTTTACTTTGTGACGTATTGCGCAAGCACTCCAACTCAACTCCTCAGCAAAAGGGTGAGGAACCTGACCATCTGTTCATGCACACCTTAACCCCTCTCGTAAGTCCTGTGATAAAAGGAATTGGCTGTCCTCTTAAATTTTTTACGTACAATTTCTTACCTTTTTTATTGTTCAAGAAATGGCATCGAAAACACGGCGCTCTCTCTATTGTTTCGTTAGTGACGAAAATACAGTACAGAAAATGAGAATACTAAAGTGATAAATACTTCCATTTCTCAACATAAAATGAATAGAAATACATTCCTTCAGCTACTGAAAACCAAGAAAAGAAATTTTTGTCAGTGACGTCTACATCTACATCTACATATACACCCAAGCTCCGCAAGCCACCTGACGGTGTCTGGCGGAAGATACCTTTAGTACTCTATCGGTCTCCCTTCTCTTCCAGCCTCGTATTGTTCGTGGAAAGAAAGATTGTCGGCATGCCTCTGTGTGGGCTGTAGTGTCTCTGATTTTATCAAATAGTTCAAATGGCTCTGAGCACTATGGGACTTAACATCTGAGGTCATCAGTCCCCTAGAACTTAGAACTACTTAAACCTAACTAACCTAAGGACATCACACACATCAATGCCCGAGGCAGGATTCGAACCTGCGACCGTAGCAGTCGCGCGGTTCCGGACTGAATCGCCTAGAACCGCTCGGCTGATTTTATCCTCATGGTCATTTCGCGAAATATACGTATGAGGGAGCAATATACTGCTTGACTCCTCGGTGACGGTATGTTCTCGAAACTTCAAAAAAACACCGTACCGAGCTACTGAGCGTCTCTCTTGCAGAGTCTTCCACTGGAGTTTACCTATCATCTCCGCAACGCATTCGCGATTACTAAATGATCTTGTAACGAAGCGCGCTGTTCTCCGTTGGATCTTCTCTCTCTCTTCTATCAACCCTATCTGGTACGGATCCCACACTGCTGAGCAGTATTCAAGCAGTGGGCGAACAAGCGTACTGTAACCTACTTCCTTTGCTTTCGGATTGCATTTCCTTAGGATTCTTCCAATGAATCTCAGTCTGGCATCAGCTTCACCGACGATCAACTTTATATGATCATTCTATTTTAAATCACTCCTAATGCGTACTCGCAGATAATTTATGGAATTAACTGCTTCCAGTTGCTGACCTGCTATTTTGTAGCTAAATGATAACGGATCTATCTTCAGCGTTCTTCTGTAGCACCACATTTCGAAAGCCTAATGCGTACTCCCAGATAATTTATGGAATTAACAGCTTCCAGTTGCTGACGTGCTATATTGTAGCTAAATGATAAAGGATCTTTCTTTCTATGTATTCGCAGCACATTAAACTTGTCTACATTGAGATGCAATTGCCATTCCTAGCACCACGCGCTAATTCGTTGCAGATCCTCCTGCATTGCAGTGCAATTTTCCATTGTTACAACCTCTTGATATACTACAGCGTCATTCGCAAAAAGCCTCAGTGAACTTCCGATGTTATCCACGAGGTCATTTATGTATATTGTGAACAGAAACGGTCCTACGACACTCCCCTGCGGCACACCTGAAATCACACTTACTTCGGAAGACTTCTCTCGATTGAGAATCACATGCTGCGTTCTGTTATCTAGGAACTCTTCAATCCAATCACACAATTGGTCTGGTAGTCCATATGCTCTTACTTTGTTCAGTAAACGACTGTGGGGAACTGTATCAAACGCCTTGCGGAAGTCAAGAAACACGGCATCTACCTGGGAACCCGTGTCTATGTCCCTATGGTCCCTATGAGTCTCGTGGACGAATAGCGCGAGCTGGGTTTCACACGGTCGTCTTTTTCGAAACTCATGCTGATTCCTACAGAGCAGATTTCTAGTCTCCAGAAAAGTCATTATGCTCGAACATAATACGTGTTCCAAAATTCTACAACTGATTGACGCTAGATATATAGGTCTATAGTTCTGCACATCTGTTCGTCGTCCCTTCTTGAAAACGGGGATGACCTGTGCCCTTTTCCAATCTTTTGGAACGCTACGCTCTTCTAGAGACCTACGGTACACCGTTGCAAGAAGACATAAGATAAAAATTTCTTAGGATTTTCTGCCTAGTCAGTACATAGAACTTTACTTTCGAATTCATTGAACGCCTCTCGCATAGCCCTCCTCACACTACATTTCGCTTCGTGTAATTTTTGTTTGTCTGCAAAACTTTGGCTATGTTTATGTTTGCTGTTAAGTGCCGGCCAGTGTGGCCGGGCGGTTCTAGGCGCTTCAGTCTGGAACCGCGCGACCGCTACGGTCGCAGGTTCGAATCCTGCCTCGGGCATGGATGTGTGTGTTGTCCTTAGGTTAGTTAGGTTTAAGTAGTTCTAAGTTCAAGGGATTGATGACCTCAGATGTTAAGTCCCATAGTGCTCAGAGGCATTTGAACTTTTTTTTTCTGTTAAATTTCCTTTGCTTCCGTTGCAGTTTTCAAACTCGGTTGTTGTACCACTGTGGCTCTTTTCCATCTCTTACGATCTTGCTTGGCACATACTCATCTAATGCATATTGTACGATGGTTTTGAACTTCGACCACTATTCCTCAACACTATCTGTACTTGATATAAAACTTTTGTGTTGAACCGTCAAGTACTCTGAAATCTGTTTTTTGTCACTTTTGCTAAACAGAAAAATCTTCCTACCTTTTTTAATATTTCTATTTACGGCTAAAATCATCGATATTGTAACTGCTTTATGATGGCTGATTCCCTGTTGTGCGTTAACTGTTTCAAATAGTTCGGGTCTGTTTGTCACCAGAAGGTCTAATATGTTATCGCCAGGAGTCGGTTCTCTGTTTAACTGCTCAAGGTAGTTTTCAGATAATGCACTTAAAAAAATTTCACTGGATTCTTTGTCCCTGCCACCCGTTATAAACGTTTGAGTCTCCCAGTCTATATCTGGTAAATTAAATTCTCCTCCCAGAACTATAACATGATTGGGAAATCTACTCGAAATATTTTCGAAATTTTCCTTCAGGTGCTCTGCCACAACAGCTGCTGAGCCAGGTGGCCTATAGAGACATCCAATTACCAAGAGGCGACTGCTGTTCCTGCAGTCGCACTGTCCTGCAAGATCAGCGTGGAATGGAAATCTGCTCGCCATTACACAGTTGTCTGATCCCATTACTCAGTTCAGCGAACTAATTTCTCAATGTACCAGAGCTCTGGAAATTTCTACGGGAGTTATCTATAATTACTTCACAGATATGCATGTTATACGTTACAAAATGATTCTTCATGCTTTACAAAAAAAAAATGGCTCTGAGCACTATGGGACTTAACTTCTGACCTCATCAATCTCCTAGAACTTAGAACTAATTGAACCTAACTAACGTAAGGACGTCACACACATCCATGCCCGAGGCAGGATACGAACCTGCGACCGTAGCGGTCGCGCGGTTCCAGGCTGTAGCGCCTAGAACCGCTCGGTCACTCCGGCCGGCCGTGCTTTACAGTTGTATTTATGTGTTGATAATCGGAATAGTATCTATAAATACGAATGTAACGTAGGTAAGTAATGAAGTGCATCGGAAGATATCAGAGCCTATCAGTTTTTGTGCTTATGAAGCACGTCATTTAACCGTAACTGTGGATAACATTACTGGACACCCTAGTATCTCCTCGTGTCTCATAACTGCTTTATGGCTCCTGTTTACTATAACAGCCGGGTAGGTACCGACAGGAAGCGGTAGATTAACATAGAAAGCGGTAGATTAACATAGAAAGTTGACTCTTCTCTGTAGAAAGTATGATTTTACTGTTGGCACTCTGAAAAAATGGATCTCCTCAGTAAAGTAATGAGCCATATCATTGATTATACAAGGTGGCCTGAAAAAATCTGAAAAGCTTGTAAGAGTGTTGCAGGGTAGATTGTGCTGACAAGTAATTGGTAAGAAAAATGTTAGAGACGTTGTGGCGTTTATGAGTCAATTAGCATTGAAGTTAGCCAATCAGAACGCTGAGTGAGCAAATTCAAGTGGCCCGCCATATACAATTAGTGTCAGTTATCAAATGGTTCAAATGGCTCTGACAAGGGAACCTCCCCATCGCACCCCCCTCAGATTTGGTTATAAGTTGGCACAGTGGATAGACCTTGAAAAGCTGAACACAGATCAATCGAGAAAACAGGAAGAAGTAGTGTGGAAAAAAATAAGCAAAATATACAAACTGAGTAGTTCATGCGGAAGATAGGCAACATCAAGGAAAATATGACCTCAGGAGCGCCATGGTCCCGTGGTTAGCGTGAGAGGCTGCGGAACGAGAGGTCCTTGGTTCAAGTCTTCCCTCGAGAGAAAAGTATATTTTCGCAAAGTTATGATCTGTCCGTTAGTTCATTGACGTCTCTGTTCACTATAATAAGTTTAGTGTCTGTGTTTTGCGACGCACCGCAAAACCGTGCGATTAGTAGACGAAAGGACGTGCCTCTCCAATGGGAACCGAAAACATTTGATCGCAAGGTCATAGGTCAACCGATTCCTCCACAGGAAAACACGTCTGATATGTTCTATACGACACTGGTGACGGCATGTGCGTCACATGACAGGAATATGTTGTCGACCCACCTAACTTGTACACTTGGCGAATGGGTAAAAAGATTCTTCTACCTTGCCCGATTTAGGTTTTCTTGTGGATGTGATAATCACTCCCAAAAAAGTGATGAAAACATAAAGAGTTTGTCACATAAGCTGCAACAAATGAATGCAACAGTTTCACAGTCGCACAGTTTTCCCTGTGCTCTGTTAAAACATATGTTTTTAACGTTTTCAAATTTTTCCGTGTGTAGACCGTCAAATCCTGCACATGTCCAAGCAAATCTGAATACGTCCTGAAATTTTGGAGAGCGAAGTTGATTATATAAAAAATTAAACTTTTCATTCCAGAGAAGGCTTGAACCAAGGACTTCCCGTTCGCAGCTGCTCACGCTAACCAGGGGGACCACGGCGCTCCTGAGCTCACACCATCCTTTATGTTGCCTATCTTCCGCATGTACTACTCAGTTTGTATATTTTGCTTACTTTTTTCCACACAACTTCTTCCTGTTTTCTCGATTGATCTGTGTTCAGTTTTTCAAGGCCTATCCACTGTGCCAACTTATAACTCAATCTGAGGGGGGTGCGATGGGGAGGTTCCCTTGTGATCTGAGCACTATGGGACTTAACTACGGAGGTCATCAGTGCCCTAGAACTTATACCTACTTAAACCTAACTAAGCTAAGGACATCACACACATCCATGCCCAAGGCAGGATTCGAACCTGCGACCGTAGCGGTCGAGCGGTTCCAAACTGTAGCGCCTAGAACCGCTCGGCCACTCCGGCCGGCAGTGTCAGTTATCATAGCGTAGATGATAGCGCACGAGACTGCACAACCTTTGTCTCTGGTTCGATCCATACTGTTGCCCCGTGTTAGATTTTTGTATCGCTTTCCTGTTCAGGTTTTGGAAACCAAAGGACGAATGCATTTGGTCACGTCGTCTCTAGCGGGTCGCTTGAATTTGCTCACGCAACGGCCTGATTGCCTGACTTGAGCGTTAGTTAACCCAGAAACGGTGAACAGAATCCATTTTTTCTTAAAAGTTATTTATCAGACCAATCTACCCTGCAATATCCTCACATGCTTTTCAGACTGTTTCTGACCAACCTGTATAAATCCAGACAAAGAACAGAACCAAATATCGAAATCACGTTCGGTGGTGAACTCCTACGCGTTCTGCGGACATTAAGAGCCTGGACATGATGTGCGCAGCGCAGGTAGAGCCTTCTGCAGCGTAATAATTGTAACTGTTGGCCGCTGAAGCACGTCTGAGGCATTCAATCGCTGAAAACCTGCTTCATGATGCAAGACGGGCGACTAAGCCAAGGCCACCCAGCAAACTATACAATGTAGAAGTAAGATTGCCGCCTCTGAAACGAAGATAAAAGGTCAAGAGGCCTGCAATTTTCGCTGTCCTGGGTAGATGCTACATTTTTGCGATTGCCGTATTGCAATTTAAGCTTGCGGCACAGATATGCTGTGTCTAACGAACCCAGAAGTTTTTCCACGATATTCCCTCGTAATCCAACAGTATTTGGCAATTTGGTATTAGGGAGAGCGCACCGACTCAGTTTGACACGAATTGAGAAGAAAATCGGCAGTGGCATGTCATAGGGGACTGTGGTAGCTTTCGTCTGAAGGATTTAATTGAGACAGCATGGAACCTACGCCTGTTCAGGCGGCTGGAGATGCCGCCGCTCCTACTTGCGTGTCTGGCATTTCATAGCCTGCACTGCGTCACTCTGGAATTCTTTCCTCTCTTAGACAACTTTAGTACGAGAGATGATGGGCAAGAATAAGTGAAGTACGGTTTTAAAAGGTGATCTGGTACACTACAAAGCTCAATAAGGCGCCTATGGGTATCGCATTTACACTGAACCGCCAAAGAAACTGGCATAGGCATGCGTATCCAAATACCGAGATACGTATAAAGGCAGGAGATGGCACTGCGGTCGGTAACGCCTATATAAGACAACAAGTGTCTGGCGAAGTTGTTAGATCGATCACTGTTGCTACAATGGCAGGTTATCAAGATTTAACGGAGTTTGAACGTGGTGTTACAGACGGCGCACGAGCGATGGGACACTGCATCTCCCAGGTAGCGATGAAATGGGGATTTTCCCGTACGACCATACAACGAGTGTACCGTGAATATCAGGAATTGTGCAAAACGTGAAATTCTGACATCACTGTTGCCGGAAAAGGATCCCGCAAGAAAGGAACCAACGGCGATAGAAGAGAATCGTGCATCGTGACAGAAGTGCAATCCTTCCGCAAATTACTGCAGATTTCAAGCTGGGGCTTCAACAAGTGTCAGCGTGAAGCCATTCAACGAAACATCATCGATATGGGCTTTAGGAGCCGAAGGCCCACTCGTGTACCCTTGATGACTGCACTACTGCAAACAAGTTGCCTGGTCGGACGAGTCTCATTTCAAATTGTTTCGAGCGGATGAACGTGTACGGGTATGAAGACAACCTCATGATCCATGGACCATGCATGATAGCAGGGGACTATTCAAGGTGGTTGAGACTCTGTAATGGTGTGAAACATGTGCAGGTGGAGTGATATGGGACACCTGATGCGTCTAGATACGACTCTGGCAGCTAACACGTACATAAGCAACCTGTCTGATCAGCTGCATCAATTCATGTCCGTTGTGCATTTCGAGCGACTTGGGCAATTCCAGTAGGACAATGCGACAACCCCACTTGCAGAATTGCTACAGAGTGGTTCCAGGAACACACTTCTGAGTTTAAACACTACCGCTGACCACCAAACTCGTTAGAAATGAACATTATTGAGCCTATATGGGGTGCCTAGCAATCTGCTCTTCAGAAGAGATCTCCAGCCCCTCGTACTCTTACGGATATATGGATAGCCCTGCAGGATTGATGGTGCCAGTTTCCTCCAGCACTACTTCAGACGTTAGTAGAGTCCATGCCACGTCGTGTTGGGGCACTTCTGCGTACTCGCGGGGGACCCTTCAAGATATTAGGCAGGTGTACCAGATTCTTTGGCTCATCAGTGTAGTTGGTAGAGTCAGTCCTGTCTTCACAACTTTTCACCGCTCAAGCGGTATAATTGGTCGATGCATAGAGGAATCGAGAAAGATGACATGAAGGCCTAGCGTGCAAAGGGGCTAAAATGACATACATAAACGAAATATATTCGCATTTGCGAGTATGGACAACCGTCAGCTGTATAATGGAATGACGACAATGAAAATTTGAGACAGACCGGGACTCGAACCTGGATTTCCCACTTACCATTAGGCTATCATAGCGCGACTCGCGACCTGACCCAAACTTCCAAACATTGTAAACCATGCGTCCGTAACCTCCCGACCGCTCGCGATAAGCAGGAAATCAGGGTTCGAGACCAGATTCGGCACAAATTTTCTTTGTCGTCATTCCATTATATAGATGATGTTTGTCTATATTCGCAAATGCGAATACGTTTCATGTATTTTATAACGGCTGCAGTCGCCGCAGTGTCTGTTCCTTCGGAAATAACTTTGCATCCTACTTCTGAAGAACATAGCGACTGCAACATCGTATAATAACGTGTTGTTCTTCTAAGTGCCTGTAAAACACGTGATTTAGAATCTGTTGACCAACCGTCCTTTGTGACGAAACGTCGATTATTTCGGAGTATTTGTTTTGTAATAGTGCAACTGCACGTGTTTGATGACTTCTCACTTGGGAACACAAATAAGAAAATATTTCTTGCTATTTCACCAGGATCTGCCATCTTCAGTTACTGTTTCAGATCGTTAAAACTCATGCAGTCCTATATCATAGTCTATTATTATTCAGATTACGATCTTAAATTTACACTACTGGCCCTTAAAATTGCTACACCAAGAAGAAATGCAGATGATAAACGGGTATTCATTGGACCAATATATTGTACTATAACTGACATGTGATTGCATTTTCACGCAGTTTGGGTGCATAGATCCTCAGAAATCAGTACCCAGAACAACCACCTCTGGCCGTAATAACGGCTTTCATACGCCTGGGTATTGAGTCAGACAGAGCTTGGATGGCGTGTACAGGTACAGCTGCCCATGCAGCTTCAACACTATACCACAATTCATCAGGAGTAGTGACTGGCATATTGTGACGTGCCAGTTGCTCGGCCACCATTGACCAGACGTTGTCATTTGGTGACAGATCTGGAGAATGTGCTGGCCAGGGCAGCAGTCGAACATTTTCTGTATCCAGAAAAGCCCGTACAGGACCTGCAACATGCAGTCGTGCATTATCGTGCTGAAATTTAGGATTTCGCAGGGGTCGAATGAAGGGTAGAGCCACAGGTCGTAACACATCTGAAATGTAACGTCCACTGTTCAAAGTGCCGTCAATGCGAACAAGAGGTGACCGAGACGTGTAACCAATGGCACGCCATACCATCACGCCGGGTGATATGCCAGTATGGCGATGACGAATACACGCTTCCAGTGTGCGTTCACCGCGATGTCGCCAAACACAGATGCGACCACATGATGCTGTAAACAGAACCTGGATTCATCCGAAAAAATTACGTTTTACCAGTCGTTCACCCAGGTTCGTCGTTGAGTACACCATCGCAGGCGCTCCTGTCTGTGGTGCAGCGTCAAGCGTAACCGCAGCCATTGTCTCCGAGCTGATAGTCCCTGCTGCTGCAAACTTCGTGTCACTGTTCGTGCAGATGGTTGATGTCTTGCAAACGTCCCCATCTGTTGACTTAGGGTTCGAGACGTGGCTGCACGATCCGTTACAGCCATGCGGATAAGATGCCTGTCATCTCGACCGCTAGTGATACGAGGCCGTTGGGATCCAGCACGGCGTTCCGCATTAGCCTCGTGAACCCACCGATTCCATATTCTGCTAAAAGTCATTGGATCCCGACCAACGAGAGCAGCAATGTCGCGATACGATAAACCGCAATCGCGATAGGCTAAAATCCGACGTTTATCAAAGTCGGAAACGTGATGGTACGCATTTCTCCTGCTTACACGAGGTATCACAACAACGTTTCACCAGGCAACCCAGATCAACTGCTTTTTGGGCATGAGAAATCGGTTGGAAACTTTCCTCATGTCAGCACGTTGTAGGTGTCGCCACTGACACCCACCTTGTGTGAATGCTCTGAAAAGGTAATCATCTGCATATCACAGCATCTTCTTCCTGTCGGTTAAATTTCGCGTGGGAATGTTTAAAATATCACGATGAGTAGGATAAAGTGGAATAAAATATTTTCTGTTTTGGAGCTCTAAAACTGCGAGTATTAAACAAAAATCAAACAGAACTCGACACGTAGAATTATTTTGCCAAGAGCGTGATTTTGACGTTTTGTAAAGGGAATTGACTTACCGTTGTATCCACACAAATACTGATACTGTGATTCATGAACTTCTTGTGATTGATAATAATTAGTAACAATCGAAAATAGTAAATATTATCATAGCAGCCGCTGATGGTAAACTCTGATTTTCGAAATGCTAAATGTAATTTTTGTAAACCCACCAACAGTAAAGAAAGAAGTTAAATCGTACTTGTTTACGTACTACAGTTTTATTTACATCATACATGCGCTCATGGTTTCAGTGCTGTCTTGGAAAGACTTCGACTCTTGGAAGTCTCTTGTCGTGCATCCTAACGTAAGTGATTTCACTCTATCCAACCCACTCGGTACCCTACAACGGTTCCGTGTATCGTCAGTATTTGAGCTTCATAAGTTTGTTCGAGTTACCGTTATTCTAATTTTAATACAAAATTCTGCACACTGTTTATAACAACGCTGTGCAGACAAATAAATACTTTCTGGGAAGATGTCATCCAAGGAATTTACGGAGCTCTATCGTCCGTTGATGTTCTTACACAAACATAGAAATCTTCTGTTTTTGCTTCCGGTGCGAACAATGTCCACAGGAGAGATGAACCACGAGGTGAGTTGAGTTACAGTGACTCAGTTGTAGACTTTACCTACCATTTGCAGAATGTACTATTCATGTCGCCACGCCACTGCTCTAAATATTGGTAGACTCTAAGATAGCAGAGCATCCAGATTTTCCAAAAAATCATTACAATTGACAAGAAGTTGTTATTTACTTCTAGGACTAAGAAACCAAGCATCAGTCGAGCCAGTGGAAGACCGCCACATGATAGTAGCCGAAGAAAGCAAAACGGTTGAGAACTAGGGTGAAAACAAAGTCACTTTCTTGTTTCCAGAAGAATTTGGATTATCCGTCATTGATTAACTCCCGGATGTAACGCAGTTAATCTCTATTACTCGCTTCAACAAATAAACTGATTTTTTGAGGCAACGTCAACGAACAGCCTAGACTCTGACGTTCAAAAGTGTTGTCAGTAAGTTAACTGACAAAAATAAAGTGACAACGGTTTTTCACCAACACTAGTCATCGGATCTTGTCTTTTGCGATTTCTTTGCTGTTCGTTAGAATTAAAAGAGACCTAAGACGTTTTCCAGGCTTGGAATAAGTGAAACAAAAATCACCAAATACATGAAACAATGTTTACAGAAACAAGCTACCAAATGAGTTGCTAACCCCGATAGATGAGTTGTCATTTTGGGAATTAGCGAAATGGTATTCAACGGGGGGGGGAGGGGTGTAGCGGCTGTTTCTTGGAGCGAAGCTGCTCCCCCCTCCTCAGATAGTATCACTTTTCGCATATGATACATATCAGCGGCAGACTTCGACTCGAATTCCTGGGAACTGGTCGTCCTTGGTTACCAAGTGGAACAAGATACTCCTTCTCTGTCAGAGTACATGACTAGAGTTGTATTTCAGTCATGACTGCAGTGATTAAAGCGCTCGGGTTGTTTGCTTGCACTATTCAAATAAATCTACAGGTTTCTGACATCAAGAGATCTTAAACTGACGAACTTTTTGCCTAAGAATGTTTCACGATGTTGTAATTTTTTGCGCTAAACATGTCGAAAAGTCAAAGCTGGTGTCAAGTTCTTATATAACTAACACTCAGCAGGAAAAGTGATGATTTGTTCCCTACGCCAACATTCGCAGTAACACGTGGCACACCACGTTCATATTCACTTTCGTGGCCATGAATCCTTCATAGTTTTCTTAGGTAGGGGTATGGGTGCGTATGGGTTCCACACTTTTTAATTTGTAGAGATATATTGTTAGGACACAGCGCCTCCAGCCGTACAAATGATTAATGGGACCTCTGGGTTAAGGACGGTGCACTGGTAGTTAGCTTAGAAGTAGTGTAGTCTCTGGGGATGCAAGCTTCTGGTGATACGAAGTCTTGTAGTGGTTACGTCTTCCACAAGAAAGGATGGGAGTGGGAGTGGGGGGGGGGGGGGGGAATCCGTTCAGCCAGTATTACCCCATAAAACACACACCAGTTACGCCCTGAATAACCTATTCTCGACTAACATACCCTCCATGACCTGCGCTCATTGTAATGAGAATTTTTCACTTAGCCGTTGACTTGCTGAAGCGGCATTCTTTCATACCCAAAGTAGGGCGTTCTGAATACCATAAGGACCCACAAAACTCTGTCTTGTATTGGCATTTGTCAAGGCGGCCTAATGTTGACTCAGAAGCCAATAAAAGCACAGGCCGACTGGTTTGCGTTTATTCCTGGCATTTTGATGACCCGTTTAGCGACGTGGTAGGTATTCACGGGCTCATCGTTGAAATGGTAGGTAGGCAATACTGCTGCATAATCTCGCGTATAGCTCAACCATGTCCAGTAAGGCACCAGTCTCCAAACCCCGGCTACCCCCAACTCCGACAGTTGTGAATGTGAGCAGAGACCAAAGGGCAGCAGGAAGTAGATCGTTTTTCTTAGCGAATGCAAATTCTTTCAACTACTCCATCTGATATTTACGAACTCCGAAGTAGCATAACTTTTCGAGAAATAGAATTCTCCAGCAGCAGTACGTTTACTCATACATACACTTTAAAACACGAAACCTTCCACGAACCAGAATGGGCGATCTTTTCTTATCTTCCAGCTTTAGTCAATGAAATCTACATTTACATGATTACTCTGCAATTCATGTTCAACTGCTTACAGAAGATCGAACCACGTTGAAGTATTTCTCTACCGTTCCACTACCGAAAAACGCGCTGGAAAAACGAACATTGAAATCTTTTGCTTATTTTATTGTGATATTCATTTCTTACTATGTAGATGAGCGTCAACATAATATTTTTGCATTCAGAGGGAAAGTCGGTGATTGAAACTTCATGAGGAGATCCCGCCGCAACGAAACACGCCTTTGTTTTAATAATCGCAACCTCCGTGGCATTCTCTCCCCTATTTCGCTATAAGGGGACGGTGACCATGAGAAAAAGATCGAATAATCAACGAAAGGATAATGTTCTACGAGTTGGGGCGTGAAATGTCAGAAACTTCAAAGTGGTAGGGAAGCTGGAAAATCTGAAAAGGGAAACGCAAAGGCCCAATCTAGATATAGTGAGGGTCAATGAAGTGAAATGGAAAGAAGAGGAGGATTTCTGCTCAGGTGAGCATAGGGTAATATCAACAGCAGCAGGAAACAGTATAATGGGCGTAGGATTCGTTATGAATAGGAAGGTAGGGCAAAGAGGCAGGATTCGTTATGATTAGGAAGGTAGGGCAAAGAGTGCGTTACTGTGAACAGTTCAGTGACAGGGTTGTTCTTATCAGAATCGGCAGCAAACCAACACCGACACCGAAGCTGAAATCGTTATAGGTACGGAAAGCTGGCTGAAGCCAGAGACAAATTCTGCCGAAATTTTTACAAAGGCACAGACGGTGTTTATAAGGGATAGATTGCATGCAACCGGTGGTGGCGTGTTTGTCGCTGTTGGTAGTAGTTTATCCTGTAGTGAAGTAGAAGTGAATAGTTCCTGTGAGTTATTATGGGTGGAGGTTACACTCAACAACCGAGCTAGGTTAATAATTGACTCCTTTTACCGACCTCCCAACTCAGCAGCATTAGTGGCAGAACAACTGAGAGAAAATCTGGAATACGTTTCACATAAATTTTCTCAGCATGTTATAGTCTTAGGTGGAGATATAGACTGGGACACTCAGATGTTTAGGACGGGTGGTAGGGACAGAGCATCGAGTGACATTATACTGAGTGCACTATCCTAAAATTACCTCGAGCAATTAAACAGAGAACCGACTCGTGGAGATAACATCTTGGACCTACTGATAGCCGGCCACGGTGGTCTAGCGGTTCTAGGCGCTCAGTCCCGAACCGCGCGACTGCTACGGTCGCAGGTTCGAATCCTACCTCGGGTATGGATGTGTGTGATGTCCTTAGGTTAGTTAGGTTTAAGTAGTTCTAAGTTCTAGGGGACTGATGACCACAGATGTTAAGTCCCATAGTGCTCAGAGCCATTTGAACCATTTGAACCTACTGATAACAAACAGACCCGAACTTTTCGACTCTGTAAGCGCAGAACAGGGAATCAGTGATCATAAGGCCGTTGCAGCATCCCTGAATATGGAAGTAGATAGGAATATAAAAAAAGAGAGGTATGTTTATCCGTTTAGCAAGAGTAATAGAAGGCAGATTTCAGACTACTTAACAGATCAAAACGAAAATTTCTGTTCCGACACTGACAATGTTGAGTGTTTATGGAAAAAGGCAATCGTAAAATGCGTTTTAGACAGGTACATGCTGAGTAAAACTGTGAGGGACGGGAAAAACCCACCGTGCATCAACAACAAAGTTAGGAAACTTCTGCGAAAGCAAAGAGAGCTTCACTGCAAGTTTAAAAGCAGCCAAAACCTCTCAGACAGACAGAAGCTTAATGATGTCAAAGTTAGCGTAAGGAGGGCTATGCGTGGAGCGTTCAGTAAATTCGAAAGTAAAATTTTATGTACCGACATGACAGAAAATCCTAGGAAGTTCTGGTCTTACGTTAAATCAGTAAGTGGCTCGAAACAGCATACACAGATACTCCGGGATGATGATGGCATTGAAACAGAGGATGACACGCGTAAAGCTGAAATACTAAACACCTTTTTCGAAAGCTGTTACACAGAGGAAGACCGCACTGCAGTTCCTTCTCTAAATTCTCGCGCAAACGAAAAAATGGCTGACATCGAAATAAGTGTCCAAGGACTAGAAAAGCAACTGGAATCACTCAACAGAAGAAAGTCCACTGGACCTGACGGGATACCAATTCGATTCTACTCAGAGAACGCGAAAGAACTTGCCCCCCTTCTAACAGCCGTGTACCGCAAGTCTCTAGAGGAACGGAAGGTTCCAAATGATTGGAAAAGAGCACAGGTAGTCCCAGTCTTCAAGAAGGGTCGTCGAGCAGATGCGCAAAACTATAGACCTATATCTCTGACGTCGATCTGTTGTAGAATTTTAGAACATGTTTTTTGCTCGCGTATCATGTCGTTTCCGGAAACCCAGAATCTAATCTGTAGGAATCAACATGGATTCCGGAAATAGCGATCGTGTGAGACCCAACTCGCTTTATTTGTTCATGAGACCCAGAAAATATTAGATACAGGCTCCCAGGTAGGTGCTATTTTCCTTGACTTCCGGAAGGCGTTCGATACAGTTCCACAGTGTCGCCTGATAAACAAAGTAAGAGCCTACGGAATTTCAGACCAGCTGTTTGGCTGGATTGAAGAGTTTTTAGCAAACAAAACACAGCATGTTGCTCTCAATGGAGAGACGTCTACCGACGTTAAAGTAACCTCTGGCGTGTCACAGGGGAGTGTTATGGGACCATTGCTCTTCACAATATATATAAATGACCTAATAGATAGTGTCGGAAGTTCCATGCGGCTTTTCGCGGATGATGCTGTAGTATACAGAGAAGTTGTAGCATTAGAAAATTGTAGCGAAATGCAGGAAGATCTGCAGCGGATAGGCACTTGGTGCAGGGAATGGCAACTGACCCTTAACATAGTCAAATGTAAAGTATTGCGAATACACAGAAAGAAGAATCCTTTATTGTATGAGTATGTGATAGCGGAACAAACACTGGTAGCAGTTACTTCTGTAAGATATCTGGGAGTATGCGTGCGGAACGATTTGAAGTGGAATGATCATATAAAATTAATTGTTGGTAAGCCGGGTACCAGGTTGAGATTCTTGGGAGAGTCCTTACAAAATGTAGTCCATCTACAAAGGAGGTGGCTTGCAAAACACTCGTTCGACTTATAATTGAGCATTGCTCATCAGTGTGGGATCCGTACCAGATCAGGTTGACAGAGGAGATAAGATCCAAAGAAGAGCGGCGCGTTTCGTCACAGGGTTATTTGGTAAGCGTGATAGCGTGACGGAGATGTTTAGCAAACTCAAGTGGCACACTCTGCAAGAGAGGCGCTCTGCATCGCGGTGTAGCTTGCTGTCCAGGTTTCGAGAGGATGCGTTTCTGGATGAGGTATCGAATATATTGCTTCCCCCTACTTATACCTCCCGATGAGATCACGAATGTAAAATTAGAGAGATTCGAGCGCGCACGGAGGCTATCCGGCAGTCGTTCTTCCCGCGAACCATACGCGACTAGAACAGAAAAGGGAGGTAATGACAGTGGCACGTAAAGTGCCCTCCGCTACACACCGTTGGGTGGCTTGCGGAGTATAAATGTAGATGTAGATGTAGATATACATGCCGACGTCGCAAGCTAAAGATCAAGAGACAGAGAAAGTTTATGAAGATATTAAAAGGGTAATACAGTATGTAAAGGGATATGAAAATTTAATAGTCATGGGGATGCAGTTGTTGGGGAAGGAGTAGAACAAAAGGTTACAGGAGAATATGGGCTTGGGACAAGAAATGAGAGAGGGGAAAGGCTAATTGAGTTCTGTAATAAATTTCAGCTGGTAATAGTGAATACTCTGTTCGAGAATCACAAAAAGAGGAGGTATACTTGGAAAAGCCGGGTGATAAGGCAATATTACAGTTAGATTACGTCATGGTCCGACAGAGTTTCCGAAATCAGATACTGGAGTGTAAGGCGTACGCAGGAGGAGATATAGACTCAGATCACAATGTGGTAGTGATGAAGAGTACGTAGAAGTTTAAGAAATCAGTCTGGAAGAATGAATACGCAAAGAAGTGGGATACAGAAGTACCAAGGAATGAGGAGATACGCTTTGTCTAAGACTATACATACTGCAATACAGTTGAAGAGGAATGGACATCGCTAAAAAGGACAATCACAGAAGTTGAAAAGAAAAGTACACGTACAGAGAAGGTGACTGTGAAGAAAACAAAACATGAATAACAGAAGAAATACGTCGGTTGATCGATGAAAGGAGGAAGTACAAAAGTATTTCGCGAAACTCAGGAATACAGAGATACAAGTCGCTGAGGAATTAAATAAATATGATACATCTGCTGACGGTGAATCCTTCTCAGTCTCGCTGTATTCATCGTCAGTTGTCTCTGGCAGAAAATCACCATATTAATCCGATAAGTCACTTTCTTATTCAAAATCTTACTTCTCGAGAACACAAAAAATCTCTTCATTAGTAAGACGGCAGTGACGCGATGTAATTAAAAACGCCTGTTTTGGAAGAAAGAATCACTCTGTAACTGATGAGGCGAGTAACACACGAATGGCGACTGATAAGTTACATTAAAATTTCCAGAGTGTAAATCTTTCCGACGATGCGTGTCTCATCATTACACGCAGCGACTGTTGAGCGAAGCAAAATGCTACGCAAGTACTTTCGTTATTGTGAGAACAACAACATTCTAAATACGTCTGCCCAGATAGCTGAGTGCATTAAAGCGTCCGCTTTCGGGACACGCCCGGCGGATTTGTGTCGAGGTCCGGTGAACCGGCCAGTCTTTGGATGGTTTTTATTCGGTTTTCCATCTGCCTCTGCGAATGCGGGCTGGTTCCCCTTATTCCGCCTCAGTTACACTGTGTCGGCGATTTCTGCGCAAACAAGTTCTCCACGTACGCGTACTATCACCCAAACATAGGGGATACACTTGTCTGGTGGAGACGTTCCCTGGGGGGTCCACCGGGGGCCGAACGGCACAATAACCCTGGGTTCGGTGTGGGGCGGCGGAGAGGTGAAGTGGACTGAGGTAGTCGTCGTGGGGTTGTGGACTACTGCGGCTGCGGCGGCGATGGAGCCTCTCCGTCGTTTCTAGGTCCCCGGTTAACATACAATACAATACTGGTCTGGTACCCACTACAACCCTGCAACCGCGTGGCCTATCCGCGTCAGGCGCACGCGCCTGTGGTGCCCGAGTGAGAGAGGTAAAGCGCTTCGCGAACGTTGGCCGAAGTTGCCGAAGATTACCGATGCTAATGACCGCAAGTACACTCGGCTGGCGTAGCTGAGTGACCTATGAGGATTTCACGCGCCTGCACTTACTTGCACACAGCCTGCGGATTTACAGTGTGCGTATGCGCGATGCGCTTCGCTTGGCAGCAGACTTGGGCGAAATTTATGAGATGACGAATAATGAATACAGATATAAGTTACTATCCGTTATTCATGAATAACAAATATTATTCGAAACATTAGTCACTTATACGAATAAAAACAATTCTTCGCCATCTATGAATAAAAAGTGTGAAGGACAATAGGTAAATTTGAAATCCAGTTGTATTTAGAGCCCCAATTCTTTGTCATTTATTAAACCGAATGTTTTTTTCTTTTCTGTTATATTAATTTACAGATCAACTCTTCTTTTCAAATGTCGTAACAGTAATTGTATTTGATTTACGGAAATTTACCGTTGTGACAGTAAAGAAAGTAAGTTTCAGCCATGCAATGCACCCCTGAATTCGTATTTAATCATGATTTCAATGTTTGACTTTCATCTCATTATTTTCTTCAGCAAAAATACAGAAATCATCAATTCGGCTGTAGTTTTTGCTAAATAATTCGGTGTGAATCCATTTTAACTTCATTCTTCAAATCACATTCCTAATAAAAACTTCTTTTTATGCGACATTGTCATTCGAAACACTTGACCCGATTTCTTTGACATTTGATTCGCTATTATATACCCGAAATTTGTTTTAAGCCTTCGTTGGTCATGAACAGCAGTGCTACCTGTTTTTAAATCGTGCATTAGACTTCGCTGTAATAATTGCAGTTGCTATATAAAGTCGAAATACGTTTTACAATCGTGTCTTGACACTTCCACGAGTCACAAGTCGCAGTTTTATGTTCTCGAATCCAGCGTCTCTTTGAATCTCAAACCCCTACGTAACCGCATAGACCGATGTCGGATCGAAAAACTATTTGATATTCTAACGGCAAACTTATTCAGAGCCGGCCGCGGTGGTCTAGCGGTTCTGGCGCTGCAGTCCGGAACCACGGGACTGCTACGGTCGCAGGTTCGAATCCTGCCTCGGGCATGGGTGTGTGTGATGTCCTTAGGTTAGTTAGGTTTAAGTAGTTCTAAGTTCTAGGGGACTTATGACCTAAGATGTTGAGTCCCATAGTGCTCAGAGCCATTTGAACCATTTGAACTTATTCAGAGTTAATCCTTAAACACTTTGAATAACTCTGGACATCCAGCAGAATTTCATAAACGTTTTAGGTGACTTCAGATGAAAAGTCTGGTGATGTTAATCACTAGGAACAACTGAGTTCTTGCTTTGTTGACGCATTTTGCAGCACTATAACCACGAATAGCGCAGTTACACTAAGGAGCAGGTCCGGATCTAGGGGGGCAGAGGGAAACCGAGATAACTGACCCGGGCGGCAATTTTAGGGGGCGCCAAATTATATACCTGAAGAAAAAAACCTTGTTTCACAAAGCGTCTAGCATCCGGCGGACATCGGTCTATCGATTATTCATATGGTTTTGAAACGCAATCTGGTTGGTTTTGGACCATTTTTGAACACATTCTAAGTCGATTTCTGAACGAATCATAAGTTTCTGCCAGGGGAATCACCGTCGAATCAACAAATAAAAAACTTTCCCACAGACGAAAACAGACTGGACTATACGAGCTGAGCTGAATAAACCTGAACTGGTGAATAACAATCACTGTTTGTTTACGTATTTCATTGGGTGTTATTACAACTATTAGCTAAATCTATAGATTCAGACTATCGTAGTGGAAATAAACGACTGACAAGAATAACAAGTAAAAATGATTACATATTATGTTCTCGGTGTATCCTATAAAATGAAATTTTGACAGAAAATTATTGCCAGATCCCTGCACCACTAAGGGCCAGTTCTACAATCCCCGGATTGCAGCCGTTTTAGTTCTGTTCTCGGAATAGCACGCAAAACACGTTGCACGAGCACATAATATCCCCTTACCACGTTATAGCTAAACGGGTGATTGTGGCACGTTCAGTGAAGTTAGCCGAAGAATAAGTTTTGACAATGGCAGCAATAGTTACAAAATTACTGATGACAAGATTTTTTGTTAGGTTCAAAATGGCTCTGAGCACTATGGGACTTAACATCTGAAGACATCAGTCCCCTAGAACTTAGAACTACTTAAACCTAACTAACCTAAGGACATCACACACATCCATGCCCGAGGCAGGATTCGAACCTGCGACCGTAGCAGTCGCACGGTTCCGGACTGCGCGCCTAGAACCGCGAGACCACCGCGGCCGGCTTTTTGTTAGGACGAGGAAGGAGAAGAAACGGGGACATCACACAAATGATATGGAAGGAGATGATGATTCCAAATTTAAATAAAAATAACCAGCAACCCCGGATCTACGATATTTCCGAACCGGGAAAAAACCTTGATAGAGGCGCCCCCACTCCCCACCTCACTCCCTCCCACTCGACCGTTTGAGGTAGAACGTCAATTTTTTTTACAAAAATCATGTTTTAGAAATATGTTCATTTTATAGTGTACATCTTTCCAAAGAGTTTGCTTTATAAAACATACAGGTTCGAGGAAATCTAAGACATGGTATTTGGTGTGCCAAAGTCCAGTGCTACGCCTTTTCAAATAGCATTCTTCTATCGCACGTCAACAGGCCAAAGGGGAGTAGGAAAGGCGCCACAGGACTTTTTAATTTCCACTGTGCTGAATATAAGATTGATGGTTTCCATTATAAAATATACCCGGGTTTGAATTCCACAGAGCGATATACAGGGACAAAATTAGAAGAATGCTGTTTGAAAAGGCGTAGCACTGCACTATGGCACGCTTAAAACCAAATAAAATTGTCTCGAACACACATGTTTTATACATGAAACTCTTCGGAAAGATATACGCTACAAAATGTATTTCTGGCGTTCTATGTCAAATGTTCGAGTGGGGGTGGGGGGCGGGGAGGTGGAGGGGGAGCCACTATCAAGTTTTTCCCCGGTTCGGAAATATCATAGATCCAGCGCTGCTAAGCCGGCCGGTGTGGCCGTACGGTTCTAAGCGCGTCAGTTTGGAACCGCGTGACCGCTACGGTCGCAGGTTCGAATCCTGCCTCGGGCATGGATGTGAGTGATGTCCTTAGGTTAGTTAGGTTTAAGTAGTTCTAAGTTCTAGGGGACTGATGACCTCAGTAGTTAAGTCCCATAGTGCTCAGAGCCATTTGAACCATTTTTTTGAACCAGCGCTGCTGAAGAGACGCGCTTATCCGATAATTTTAGTAATCTAATAAAGGTTTCGAGGATTGATGGCTTTTGTCTGCCGCATTCTCATCTTTGGCTGCTTATATAGAGTTCTTGTATCGCGTTAGCAGAGGGAGATGGAGACGTATTGGCAGGGGCAGAGACAGACGAAGGGGGGGAGAGATGGTTGTGTATTTGGGCTGTAATGCACTAGGCAGGCAGTCTGAGGCAGCCTACAAAAAAATTACTTTCTTTGTAGACCTTGCGCTGTGCCACTGCGACAGCCAGCTAGCTCCGCACTGCCAGTTGTGAAGCAGACTGTCATGGAGACCGCGTGTGACTGCCTTCAGTCCCGTGCACTTATCGAAGCTGCCAGACCTTGCTTACTTCATGAAACAAATTTCATGATGACTATCGACAGCTTATAGGACTTGGGGGAATTTTCGGTTCTGAAGGGGCGTATAAAATGTCTTCAAACATATAGCCATTTCTTTCAGGCACACTATTTTGTAAAACATTGCATGAATTTATTACGCTAATTAAAGATGCATCTCTACACCCATTGGTAAATGAAAATTTCTCCGCTCTCCATTCATTTGCCAGACCCTATTTTATAAACCGCCTAGTCCGCGACAGCTAGTTTTTACAGGTTCTTATGTTGTTTGTTTACTCCTTCCTCCATAAGGATGCATTACAGTTTTCGGATATACCAAATGCCTCGTCTCCGTTGTTTGATGCGGTACTTATCTAAGATGTTTGTAAATTTTTACTAATGAGACTTTCGCGCAAAGTTGATTGCACAAAAATAGATGAGTCAATATCTAACATCTATATAATCCACAGCGCATAAACGACGGAAAAATAATTTTTGTAATTATGGTAAAGTAGATTTGTTATGAGAAAAAAACCATAACATATTCCACGTCCATCTCGCACGGTTGATCTGTCACGTCTGAATGTCAGCTGGCTGACTTAATTGGCTGCTTAACATTGCGGCTGCCTGTTGCAGTATAGCCCAAACAGCTGAGGTCGTCCGCCTGTATGCATTTTAATATTTCATTTGCTACACAGTAAATCAAGTAAAGCTATACTCAACTCGAAGGAAGGTTTCAGCACTGCAGTACCTTATTAGGCATGGTTGGTGTGCCCTTGACTTCTTCCCACCTCTGAACAGATACAGCCAGTTAGAGCGAAATCAACATTTCAACACGCACTCCGAAACACGGTGCAACTTGACTCACCATTGTCGTCATTGTTATCGGCGAAACAAAAAATAATTAACAGACAAAATCGCAGGGCCAACAGCGGACCGAACCCTGTAAGTAGGCTGTTTATGTTTTCTTATTGGCAACGTTACGTAGCGCTCTGTATGAAAATCACTGGCTGTGCTGTGTGCAGTCTGTGGCTAGTTTGCATTGTTGTCTGCCATTGTAGTGTTGGGCAGCGGCAGCTGGATGTGAACAGCGCGTAGCGTTGCGCAGTTGGAGGTGAGCCGCCAGCAGTGGTGGATGTGGGGAGAGAGATGGCGGAGTTTGGAAATTTGTAAGACTGGATGTCATGATCTGTTATGTATATTATGATTTTTCAACACTATTAAGGTAAATACATTGTTTGTTCTCTACTAAAATCTTTCATTTCCTAACTATGCCTATCAGTAGTTAGTGCATTCCGTAGTTTGAATCTTTTATTTAGCTGGCAGTAGTGGCGCTCGCTGTTTTGCAGTAGTTCGAGTAACGAAGATTTTTGGTGAGGTAAGTGATTTGTAAAAGGTATAGGTTAATGTTAGTCAGGGGACGTTTCAACCCTAAGCCCATGTTTTGTACTCTGGAACTAAAGTCGCCGAGTCACAAAGACACATTTCTGGACAAATCATAGTAACTCATTTATAAAACAGAAACTGCACTGAGCCAAGGGAAAAAATACTAATCATGTACAAGAAGTAAACAAAGAAAATACAGCAGCATTTTATCTTATTCGTTACTTAATATATAAATAATTCATTGGCGAATAAATTTGTTGGAATGACATACTTATTCCTATAATTATTCAGACAGAAACCTATTCGGATAATACCCATCTTTTTTCACCAGTAAACCTTACGCTTAATTTCTGTTTATATTATCAAATGTAACGAGTCCTACTCGTACCACTCCACTTGCGCGATTTACTCACAAAAGCTTAAGGTGTAGCAGGACTCAATCTTTTTAGTTAGTTATAAACAAAACAATTATAGTCTGTTGTCACACTCTCAATGTAAATCTTTTTAATTTGTTCTCTGCAAAATACACTCCTGGAAATGGAAAAAGAACACATTGACACCGGTGTGTCAGACCCACCATACTTGCTCCGGACACTGCGAGAGGGCTGTACAAGCAATGATCACACGCACGGCACAGCGGACACACCAGGAACCGCGGTGTTGGCCGTCGATTGGCGCTAGCTGCGCAGCATTTGTGCACCGCCGCCGTCAGTGTCAGCCAGTTTGCCGTGGCATACGGAGCTCCATCTCAGTCTTTAACACTGGTAGCATGCCGCGACAGCGTGGACGTGAACCGTATGTGCAGTTGACGGACTTTGAGCGAGGGCGTATAGTGGGCATGCGGGAGGCCGGGTGGACGTACCGCCGAATTGCTCAATACGTGGGGCGTGAGGTCTCCACAGTACATCGATGTTGTCGCCAGTGGTCGGCGGAAGGTGCACGTGCCCGTCGACCTGGGACCGGACCGCAGCGACGCACGGATGCACGCCAAGACCGTAGGATCCTACGCAGTGCCGTAGGGGACCGCACCGCCACTTCCCAGCAAATTAGGGACACTGTTGCTCCTGGGGTATCGGCGAGGACCATTCGCAACCGTCTCCATGAAGCTGGGCTACGGTCCCGCACACCGTTAGGCCGTCTTCCGCTCACGCCCCAACATCGTGCAGCCCGCCTCCAGTGGTGTCGCGACAGGCGTGAATGGAGGGACGAATGGAGACGTGTCGTCTTCAGCGATGAGAGTCGCTTCTGCCTTGGTGCCAATGATGGTCGTATGCGTGTTTGGCGCCGTGCAGGTGAGCGCCACAATCAGGACTGCATACGACCGAGGCACACAGGGCCAACACCCGGCATCATGGTGTGGGGAGCGATCTCCTACACTGGCCGTACACCACTGGTGATCGTCGAGGGGACATTGAATAGTGCACGGTACATCCAAACCGTCATCGAACCCATCGTTCTACCATTCCTAGACCGGCAAGGGAACTTGCTGTTCCAACAGGACAATGCACGTCCGCATGTACCCCGTGCCACCCAACGTGCTCTAGAAAGTGTAAGTCAACTACCCTGGCCAGCAAGATCTCCGGATCTGTCCTCCATTGAGCATGTTTGGGACTGGATGAAGCGTCGTCTCACGCGGTCTGCACGTCCAGCACGAACGCTGGTCCAACTGAGGCGCCAGGTGGAAATGGCATGGCAAGCCGTTCCACAGGACTACATCCAGTATCTCTACGATCGTCTCCATGGGAGAATAGCAGCCTGCATTGCTGCGAAAGGTGGATATACACTGTACTAGTGCCGACATTGTGCATGCTCTGTTGCCTGTGTCTATGTGCCTGTGGTTCTGTCAGTGTAATCATGTGATGTATCTGACCCCAGGAATGTGTCAATAAAGTTTCCCCTTCCTGGGACAATGAATTCACGGAGTTCTTATTTCAATTTCCAGGAGTGTATGTCTAAATGTCAGTGCGACCTGACTGAAAAGGAAACAACAATTCATCAGCTATTATTTCACGAAAATATTCAGTACCACAGCGGAAACAATGACCTTCAATAACATTCAATATTCGGTTATCATTTTAATCTTCATTATATGGTGATGGCCGGCCAGTGTGGCCGAGCGGTTCTTGGCACTTCAGTCTGGAGCCGCGCGACCGCTACGGTCGCAGGTTCGAATCCTGACTCGGGCATGGATATATGTGATGTCCATAGGTTAGTTAGATTTAAGTAGCTCTAAGTTCTATGGGACTGATGACCTCAGCTGTTAAGTCCCATAGTGCTCAGAGCCAACTGAACCATCTATATGACGATAATACGTGGTGAATTTCAAGTATACATCACACATCTTCTCCTTAGAAAACATGGAAAATAAACAACTAAAAAGGAATTCTAACTGCACCTAAACTCTTGCCAGTCGATTAGTGCCACTACGCTGTGTACGGGTAGATTCGGTGTTTCTTTACTCGCATGGCGAGGCCACGCGGCTGTCACGCGTGACTCCGTGAACGAGCGCCGCGTGATACCGAGGGACTGAACTGCCAGCCGCATGCTTCCGCGTACCATAAAACTGAGCAGCTAACTGAAAAAAACTTGCAGTAATACTGCATAAAAACAAGTTAATGGCCAGGATACATCTTCTACTTCCAACAATGAGTTGTTTCTGCTTGGAGGCAGTAGTGTTGTGAGAGTTATTTTGCCTTACAAGATAAGAGCCTACACGCACATTCTTACATTTAAGCTGACATCCTTAGTGAGGCTACATTACAATTTTTGTAGTACATTAATACCATATAATGATAATAAGAAGATTAAAAATAATGGTAAAATACGCTACTGCCCATTAAAATTGCTACACCACGAAGATGTGCTGCAGACGCGAAATTTAACCGACAGGATGAAGATGCTGTGATATGCAAATGATTAGCTTTTCAGAGCATTCACACAAGGTTGGCGTCAGTGGCGACACCTACAACGTGCTGACATGAGCAAAGTTTCCAACCGATTTCTCATACACAAACAGTAGTTGACCGGCGTTGCCTGGTGAAACGTTGTTGTGATGCCTCGTGTAAGGAAGAGAAATGCGTACCATCAAGTTTCCGACTTTGATAAAGGTCGGATTGTAGCCCATCGCGATTGCTGTTTATCGTATCGCAATATTGTTGCTCACGTTGGTCGAGATCCAATGACTGTTAGCGGAATATGGAATCGGTGGGTTCGGGAGGGTAATAAGGAACGCCGTGCTGGATCCCAGCGGCCTCGTATCACTAGCAGTCGAGATGACAGGCATCTTATCCGCATGGCTGGAACGGATCGTGCAGCCACGTCACGATCGCTGAGTCAACGGATTGGGACGTTTGCAAGACAACAACCATCTGCACGAACAGTTTGACGACGTTCCCAGCAGCATGGACTATCAGCTCGGAGACCATGGCTGCGGTTACCCTTGATGCTGCTTCACAGACAGGAGCGCCTGCGATGATGTACTCAACAATGAACCTGGGTGCACGAAGGTCAAAACGTCATTTTTTCGGATGAATCCAGGTTCTGTTTACAGCATCATGATGGTCGCACCCTTGTTTGGCGACATCGCGGTGAACGCACATTGGAAGCGTGTATTCGTCATCGCCATACTGGCGTATCACCCGGCGTGATGGTATGGGGTGCCACTGGTTACACGTCTCGGTCCTCTTGTTCGCATTGACGGCGCTTTGAACAGTGGACGTTACATTTCAGATGTGTTACGACCCATGGCTCTTCATTCGATCCCTGTGAAACCCTACAGTTCAGCAGGATAATGCACGACCGCATGTTGCAGGCCCTGTACGGGCCTTTCTGGATACAAAAAATGCTCGACTGCTGCTCTGGCCAGCACATTCTCCAGATCTCTCACCAATTGTAAACATCTGGTCAATGGTGGCCGAGCAACTGGCTCGTCACAATACGCCAATCATGGCTTGTGGTATCGTGCTGAAGCTGCTTGGGCAGCTGTACCTGCACACGCCATCCAAGCTCTGTTTGGCTCAATGCCCAGGCGTATCAAGACCGTTATTACGGCCAGAAGTGGTTGTTCTGGGTACTGATTTCTCAGGATCTATGCACCCAAATTGCGTGAAAATGTAATCATATGTCAGTTCTAGTATAATATATTTGTCCAATGAATACCCGTTTGTCATCTGCATTTATTCTTGGTGTAGCAATTTTAATGGCCAGTAATGTACACGTAAGGCAATGAATAATTGCGATTAAGACAGGGTTAAAGGCGCTGCAGCCTGGAACCGCAAGACCGCTACGGTCGCAGGTTCGAATCCTGCCTCGGGCGTGGATGTTTGTGATGTCCTTAGGTTAGTTAGGTTTAACTAGTTCTAAGTTCTAGGGGACTAATGACCTCATCAGGTGTGTCCCATAGTGCTCAGAGCCATTTTTTTTTTTTTTTTTTTTTTGGTTAAGACAGTTCAGTCTTATTAACATTGTGTTAAGCAATTTTGTCATTACAGTTTTGTTCAATTTGAGTAATGACGTTAACATAAACGTGTAGTTACAGTTTTAGGGCCGCGCGGACTGGCCACGTGGTTTAGAGGCGCCATGTCACGAATTCGCGGCCACTCCCGCCGGAGGTTCGAGTCCTCCCTCGGACATGGATGTGTATGTGTGTTGTCTTTAGCGCAAGTTAGTTTACGTAGTGTGTAAGTCTAGGGACCGATGACCTCAGCAGTTTGGTCCCTTAGGAACTCACACATTTGAACATTTGAACAGTGTTAGAGCTTTGGAGAATAGGTTAACTGGTCCAACGAAAAGAGAAGACTGTTAGGGTAAAATTAGTAAATCAGGTGGAAGGAAGAAATAGAAATAGAATGGAATGAGGAAAGCCTGGATAGTTTACAATATTACGGAGATACTAGTTCCCTATTGAACAAAAGGAAAACTGCTGGATGATAATATTTTAATTGGTTATGTTATGATTTTTCTCTATCAATATGTTATCTAAAAGCACCCTTATTGTTCAAATAGTTTTAAGGGTATTTAATTGGCACTACAGCTTAGTGTCTCACTCCTCAATAATAAAAAGAAAATTTTGTGCTCTGCTATTTACGTTTCAGCTTCGCATTTGGCAGTATGTGCTTCAGTTGTCCTATATTTTGCATATACTATAATGAGGAATGCCCTGGTATATCAATTTTCCTTTGTACGCGTATCTTCTAATCTCTAATTAATTAGCTTGAGACGTTTTACGTTCCAATTGTAATAGATCTGAAGATGGCTGTTGTGATCAACTGAAATCGGTCATTTTTACGACTGACTCGTAAAGGTGTTCGACAATAAATAAATGCTTAAAAGGTATTCAACTGCGGCATACTAGCCTATTGTTTCATGTTGTTGGCATTATCGTCTAAATATGAAGTCTCACGGCAATTAGTCCCTATAATTAGGTTTAATGCTGTTTGTGTCCTGTTACTACCACAAGTCGTTCCATAATTCTTCCATCTTCGGTGCTATTGCCGGCTACGCTTCAACCACTGTTTCGTTTGTAGGCAATGAAAACCTCGTAGCTCCATTTGTTAAATATTACAGGACAAGAAAAAACGGTTTCTTAAAAAATTATATGAAGTGATACAGATAAAGTTGTTACATGCGTAACTATATAGTTGAATCTTGGTTATTGACAGATTTGAGAAATCCATGTACTTTGAAATCTCTCTTTTGTAACTGGAATTACGAGGTTTTCACAGACCGATACGTTTTCATTGGCTACCATCGGTTTGCATTTTCAGTAGTCTTTTAATGCGTGTTTCTATACAGAAACAATAGGAGTTTCCCATTCAAGAGGACTTGTTTCTTCGCCCCTCCTCGGACTTTCTGCTGCTTTTTTTGTACTGGCAACTAAGCTACTCGTTTCACTTCTCTATGACACACAAGTACCATAGGATTATTTTCCCGCCCACTCCATTCGTTGCGTACTGGTACCTTTTCCAACTTCTCAGCTACATTGTTCACTGTTAGTCAAAATGCACCAGTACTGTCCACTTTGAGCCCGTCATGCCACTGTATCCTTTCCACTGCAACAGGCGTTGTCTAAAGCTCCTTCACATCATAAAACAGTGGGAAGTTGTGGTCACGATATGTTTCAAGCGCTGATATACCTCAGCATCCTTGGCGTGAAGTGAAGTGATCAGCTGATAGGACACTGAAATAGCAAACTGGACGACTGCAGTACAAATCCTCATCCGGTCACCCTCATTTAGGTTTCCACGAATAATTTAACGTGAATGACGGGATAGTTCGTTTGGGAAAGCCAACACTTACTTCTTTCTCCATCCTTCCCTCCACCTCTAATGACCTCCTCTTTCAGCCATTACGTACCTGTGATAGTTAGCTCCTCGCACGATATGGTATCAGAGTCACTTAAAGTTAATTATACTTCACCACTACAAACCTATAAGTTCATTGTCGTTACAGGCACAAATTTCTTACTGTCAAGTTGTGTCGTACCATAATCAGACATTCTCTCTTTCGTGCTGAACAGAAATTGGTTGTCAAAATACTTCAATTAGAAATTTTTTATTGTTATCTTTCATCGGCTGTAATAAATCAAATGGCTCTGAGCACTATGGGACTTAACATCTATGGTCATCAGTCCCCTAGAACTTAGAACTACTTAAACCTAACTAACCTAAGGACATCACACTTCACCCAGTCATCACGAGGCAGAGAAAATCCCTGACACCACCGGGAATCGAACCCGGGAACCCGGGTGTAATAAATCACACCACGCCTTATGAACCATTGGATATTGCCGAGGTGGGATGACTTGCGAGCCTCGACGATGTAGATAGCTGTACTACAAAAATGGTTCAAATGGCTCTGAGCGCTATGGGACTCAACTTCTGAGGTCATTAGTCCCCTAGAACTTAGAACTAGTTAAACCTAACTAACCTAAGGACATCACACTTCACCCAGTCATCACGAGGCAGAGAAAATCCCTGACCCCGCCGGGAATCGAACCCGGGAACGCGGGTGTAATAAATCACACCACGCCTTATGAACCATTGGACATTGCCGAGGTGGGATGACTTGCGAGCCTCGACGATGTAGATAGCTGTACTACAAAAATGGTTCAAATGGCTCTGAGCGCTATGGGACTCAACTTCTGAGGTCATTAGTCCCCTAGAACTTAGAACTAGTTAAACCTAACTAACCTAAGGACATCACACACATCCATGCCCGAGGCAGGATTCGAACCTGCGACCGTAGCGGTCTCACGGTTCCGGAACCACATGGAACCGCACGGCCACTTCGGCCGGCAGCTGTACTACAGATGCATCACAATGAAGGGGTATCTGTGGAGAGGCCAATCGAATCTGTGGTTCCTAAAGAGGGGCAGCAGCCTGATCTGTCTTTGTAAGATGGATTTGCTGTACATGTGATGCGAATGGTTGAAAGTAAGGGGACTACAGCTATAATTTTTTTCCTCTGACTTAATAATGATGACATCGTCTTGGGTAACATGTACCGGAAGTAAAATAGTTCCCCAGGACATGCCTCTCTACTGTATGGTATAATAATGTCGGCATATTCTTGCGTAAAATATTTCAGAAGTAAAATAGCCTTCCATTTGGGAATCCGAGGGGCGACTACAAGGAACTGTGTAGGCTGGAGCATAGAATGTTACATCCCTTAATCGGGTAGGTATACAAGAGAGTTTAGGAAGGGAAATGAAGAGGTTGAATTTATGTTCAAATGTGTATGAATTCCTGAGGGGCCAAACTACTGACGTCATCGGTCCCTAGACTTACACACTGCTTAAACTAACTTAAACTAACTTATGCTAAGAACGACACATACACCCCGAGGGAGGACTCGAACTTCCGGCGGGAGGGGCTGCGCAGTCCGTGACATGGCGCCTCAAACCACGCGGCCACTCCGCGTGGCCGTTGAATTTATTCTGGTATTTAGTGTAGCGCGATGCCAGGAAGAACAGGACTTTCTGGTCAGGCCAGTATACACTATGTGATCATAAGTATCCGGACACCCCAAAAACTCCATATCAGCGACCTCAGCAATGGGGCGCTCCGCGAAACTCGTGGACTTCGAACGTGGTCAGGTGATTGGGCGTCACTTGTGTCATACGTCTGTACGCGAGATTTCCACACTCCTAAATATCCCTAAGTCCACTGTTTCCGATGTGATAGTGAAGTGGAAACTTGAAGGGACACGTACAGCACAAAAGCGTACAGTTCGACGTCGTCTGTTAACTGACACAAAAATGGTTCAAATGGCTCTGAGCACTATGGGACTTAACATCTATGGTCATCAGTCCCCTAGAACTTAGAACTACTTAAACCTAACTAACCTAAGGACAGCACACAACACCCAGCCATCACGAGGCAGAGAAAATCCCTGACCCCGCAGGGAATCGAACCCGGGAACCCGGGCGTGGGAAGCGAGAACGCTACCGCACGACCACGAGATGCGGGCTTAACTGACACAGACCGCCGAGAGTTGAAGAGGGTCGTAACGTGTAATAGGCAGACATCTATCCAGACATCACACAGGAATATCAAACAGGATCATGATCCACTGCAAGTACTATGACAGCCCGGAGGTGAGAAAACTTGGATGTCATGGTCGAGCGGCTGCTCATAAGTCACACATCATGGCCGGTAAATGCCAAACGACGCCACGCATGGTGTAAGGAGAGCTAACGTTGGATGACTGAACATTGGAAACACGTTGTATGGAGTGAAGAATTATGGTACACGATGTGGCGATCCTGTTGCAGGGTGTGGGTATGGCGAATACACGGTGAACATCATCTGCCAGCGTGTGTAGTGCCAACAGTAAAATTCGGATGCGGTAGTGTTACGGTGGGTCGTACTTTTCATAGAGTGGGCTTGCACCCCTTGTTGTTTTGCATGGCACTATCACAGCACAGGCCTACATTGATGTTATAAGCACTTTCTTTCTTCTCACTATTGAAGAGCAATTCGGGGATGGCGATTGCATCTTTCAACACGATCGAGCACCTGTTCATAATGCACGGCCTGTGGCGGAGTGGTTACAGGACAATAACATCCCTGTAATGGATTGGCCTGCACAGAGTCCCTATCTGAATCCTACAGAACAGCTATGGGACATTTTGGAACGCCGTCTTCGTGCCAGGCCTCACCGACCGACATCGATACCTCTCGTCAGTGCAGCACTCCGCGAAGAAAGGGCTGCCATTCCCCAAGAAATCTTCCAGCACCTTATTGGACGTATGCCTGCGAGAGTGGAAGCTGTCATCAAGGCTAAGGGCGGGCCAACACAGTATTGAATTCCAGTATTACCGATGGAGGGCGCCACGAACTTTTAAGTCATTTTCAGCCAGACGTATGCCTGCGAGAGTGGAAGCTGTCATCAAGGCTAAGGGCGGGCCAACACCGTATTGAATTCCAGTATTACCGATGGAGGGCGCCACGAACTTTTAAGTCATTTTCAGCCAGGTGACCGGATAGTTTGATCACATAATTTAGTATTACCAACACAGAATCAAACAAAGGTAATGCTGGAGTAGACCTAATAAGGACTAAGAAAATAGGAATGCCGGTAAGGTTCCATGAGTGGTACAATGAACGCCTTAATAGTACAAGTTACATATCATTCAGCTCCGCAGATGATGAAGAAACTGAAATGAAATGTGATCATGTAAAGGAAATTATTCGGATAGTGAAGGGCCACGAAACTTGAGATACTAAAATATAAGCTTTTATAATTATAACTTAGTAAGGATAGCATAATTTTTTAGCCCAGACGGAGGTTCGAATCTTCCCTAGGGCATGGGTGTGCGTGTGTTGTCCTTAGCGTAAGTCAGTTTAAGTCAGCTTAAGTAATGTGTAAGCCTAGGGACCGATTACCTCAGCAGTTTGGTCCCATAGGAACTTGTGTCAAATTTCCAAAAAATTATTTTTTATATATTCCCTTGGAAGTTTTTTTAGTATCAAAAAATTGTAATTTTTATTAGCCTGGTGAAAGACGTACTGAAATATGTGAAGCTCTATTCTGACAGTATTATCGATACCTATACTATTTCTCTAAAAAAATTCAAAGCAGTCTACTCAAACTTTATTATCGTTATCATAAAATCTTGTGTAGCCGTACAACTTGTATTATGAAAACCCTTATTCTGAAATGCCAATATCCTGATAGAGAACAAAAACAAAAATAAATTACTCTTGCTCTAAGTCATGAAAAGTCAATTCTCTAGTATCTGACTGCGATTTTCTTTAAATATTCTCTAACGTCTCCTGACAATTATAATACAATGCTCCTGCAAGCAGCAGACAACTTTCCCCGTCTTGGCGCTGCAACTCCGTAAATATACTATGTCCAGGAAAGTGTTAAAATAATTCAAAAGAAATGCTGCGATTCATGCAGAGTGCAATGCTTGCTCACAACTACTGATGCAACTATTCCTTTGTTTTATGTTTATAGAAATTAAATGATCAGGATGAGTTTAGTCAACAACCTTCAATCAGTGTAGAAAACGAAAGGAATCAATAAAAACTTTTAATTTACTGTATTCTGAAAATTGAAGATTCATACACTGACAAACTTTACTCAGACCTTTCTTTTACTTGGACGTTTGATTAGCAAAATACCTTAACTATTCCGCAATGTCTATAATCAATAATCACGTATCTGGTGAAAACAAAGATATGAATATTACTTTCAATGAACGCATACACAAATCTGAGAAAATCCCTCCAGCGCGCAAGCAAGGAACAACTACATACAGCAAAAAAAGGCAAATTACCAAAAATCCTCGATTAACACAAAAATCTTCTCCGGCGCTACTAGCACGGCCGGGGCAGGCTGCGACCTCTCCTGATGCGTCTTCTCTCCAAGCCACTCTGTGCCCGACGACTACCAACAGCTGTTCGCTCTCTACCACTCGCGATAATCATATTTCAGATTCAGAATCAGTAGCCAACTTTCCAAAAAAGGAAGATAGGAATGTACACCTTTCATCCTCCTTATTAAAATTTTATTTGAGAGGACGCTACGTTCTATGTGCAGCACACTTCATATTGGTTTCTATTTGCTGCATGCTGCCTTCATGATGGTACAATTTTAATACTTCGCAGTTTAGATATGTATTCCTAAAATTGTTCGGTGCTGCTGAGTGTACGCTGCTTATAGGATCGCTGCATGTGTTGCTCTTGCGGATCATATGTTCTTCTGTTTGGTTAACACCAGTTTATATGACACAATACCGAAATTTTAAGTGGTCGGAAGCGCACAGGTCTCAAATCCAAGCACTGATTTATACAGAGCAAACGTGAGGACTGCTTATTTCCATTGTATTAGGCTATTCATTCTGGCCCAGATGACACGCCGCGACGTACTGCGTACCGTTGCAACTTTGATCTGCCCTCGACTCCTTACAGGCATCCCTATTTATGTTCCACTCAGCTGCTTAGTTTAGCATACTCGACGATTTCTGATTTCCAGCGCACCAAAGTGAATTAAATCTGTTCTTGGTGCCTTATAGCCTGGGGCCCAATATCCAGAGCACCAACCGTTCCTAACTTTACGAAGCTAACGCCTCGAAAGTCTACTCCAAAGAAATGTAATATTCATTTGCAGCACAAATGACAGAACAATTGTAAATTTAATAACAAAAAATGTAACTGACTGTTACACCACTCTCCTGTCCATAAATGTCACCCTTCGTGAAACGAGGAGACTTCAGACAGCTCAGACTGCTTTTTCAATCATTGTGCTGTGCAGTAAGGTTAGTCCGGTACGTCAACAAATACAGATGCACAGTGCCAGATCTGATTTCTAGACCAACGTACAGTCGCCTCACATCTAGATGCCGTTTCAAGTCTTTAAACAGAGATCTGTGACTGTGCGAGAGAACAAGACAATCACCGCAAAGCAGTGTAACAGTAACCACTAACAAAATAATGTTGACGTTCGTGCACGAGAAAAAAGTATTGCTACACTCTCTTAACAGTCCTTTCGAAGAAATTGTCACGACCAATCAGTCATCACAGAAACATCGTTGGCTTATATCTGACAAAATAAAGTTTGAATTTGGAATGCTAATTATAATTCTGTGATACATAAAATGTGTTTTTATGTAAGACGCAGTCAAAAGAAAACTAGACAGATGGAAAAAAGAGTAGTAAACTGTTTTATGCGATTGCAGGCTTTCTCGGCGTATTTCAGCTATGAAATCTTCACGGGTTATCAGCCGAGTGGCGTCATCTTCTAGTCGGAACGTTGCAATGGACTGCGTATCCATCATCATCATCTTACCCGGAATATGATGGATACGCAATCCATTGAAACGTTGCGACTAGAAGACGTTGCCACTAGGCTGATAACTCGTGAAGATTTCATAGAATAAACTGTTTGCTGAACAAAAGGCGTAGCCATAAATTTTAACACTCTGCAGTACACACGTCGCGTACAAATTTATTCGCTTGGCGCCGCCAACACTAATTCGGATTACTTGGCTTGTCGCCGACCGTTCTTCACATTACCGGGAGATTATAAATTGTTACGTTTTACTAATCTCATCGTTAATTCTCATAAGTTCTCAACCCTGTTCCCCTACTTTCATGATATTTCGAATATATACATACGTGAATAAAAACAAAATTTGTTCGTTTCATCCAGCCGGGGTGGCCGAGCGGTTCTAGGCGCTACAATCTGGAACCGCACGACCGCTACGGTCGCAGGTTCGAATCCTGCCTCGGGCATGGATGTGTGTGATGTCCTTATGTTAGGTTTAAGTAGTTCTAAGTTCTAGGGGACTGATGACCTCATAAGTTAAGTCCCATAGTGCTCAGAGCCATTTGAACCATTGTTTGTTTCATATATTTGTTTGTTTGCATTGTCTTTGGTACTCAGTATTTCTCTTTCATATGATATGCAACAAAACAGTCCCCAAGATGTAAAGCAACTCCACAAGACTTGCACATTAGGTTCGCTGTTTTTTTGTGTTGCTTTATGTGACTGGAAAGTCTGTAAACCGGGTCATAATGAGACGTCCGCGATGTAGTGGCAATCTCCAAGTTTTGCTCCGCAAGTTCATCGTAATTAATCGTATCGTCGATACTATGCACACGACACCACTTTGGTGTCGCTGGCCGTTGGATACTATTTAGCGCACGACACCACTGTGGTGTCGCCGGTCTCCAGAGTGTTAATACGTTTATCCCAATGTGAATCGAGATGCTCAGTACCTTTAAGGTAAAATGTTTGTGTTTTCTACGGAACCATGATTGCACAGAAGCGTGCACCTCTTCGTCCGAAGCTAATTGATGGCCATAAATGTCTTTCTTAAGGGCTTCAAAGTACGGAAATCGCATGTGGAGCGATCGGAACTGAACAGAGGATGTGCAGAGGCTTCCCTGCGGAACTTCGGCAGCGTACTGGAAACACCCTTTGCAATGTGTGGAACCGCCTACACGTCGGTGCACGCCTGAGTACAATCATGGTTCAAATGGCTCTGAGCACTATGGGATTTAACTTCTGAGGTCATCAGTCCCCTAGAATTTAGAACTAGTTAAACCTAACTAACCTAGGGACGTCACACACATCCATGCCCGAAGCAGGATTCGAACCTGCGACCGTAGCGGTCGCGCTATTCCAGACTGTAGCGCCTAGAACCGCTCGGCCACTCCGGCCGGCGTACAATCATGATTCCGCAGACAACCGGAAACATATTTTTCTTACAGGCATTGACTGTCTTGTCTCACTGTGGGATTTCCATATGCGTCGTTTTCATTTGCTTGCCTCTTATATATATGTTATAAAATAATCGTGTGTAGTTTAACGGTACGAAGAAGTGTAACTGGGACATGAGCGAGGTGGCTCGGCGGTTAGCATACTGGACTCGCATTCGGGAGCACGACGGTTCAAACACGCGTCCGGCAATCCTGATTTATATTTTCCGTGATTTCCCTAAATCGTTTCAGCCAAATAGCGGGATGGTTCCTTTGAAATGGCACGGACGATTTCCTTCCTCCTCCGTCACTAATCCGAGCTCGTGATCCGTCTCTAATGACCTCGTTGTCGACGGGATGTTAAACTCTAATCTCCTCCTGGAACATGACGGGATAGTGGAAGGCTTTAAATTTTTTTGCGTTTCATTTTCTCTACTTGACAAATATCAGTCGGGCTACTATCTCGTTCTCATTTTTTTTTTACTACATTAATAGACTCACGCCGTATAGGACACAATGAAACGTGTACTACGCAATGTGATGCAGTCGCTGTTGCAAGTAAACAAAACTTTCACGCGGGGCGCCGAGCATACCAAGGCATACCCTAGTAAGATCTCCGCCCATTGTCCTTCAGTGAGAGCGACCACGTCGGCCGTCACAACAGCTGCAAGTTGTCTGCCCGATTCTTCTGAAAATCCTTAACCTGAGAGCTCCACGCGAACGTTGCCTCGCCCGCCACGGATGCAAAAGAGGGTTGATGTGTTCCTCCCCCTACGCCATCTTCGAGAATGAAAACAAAACATACCAGATCAGGGAAAATGAAATTAAATTAGAAAAAAAAATGTCGTACCATTACGACGTATCTGGTGTAATGTTCTTGCTTTAATTTGTTCTGAAAGCGGTGCTGATAGACAATAAAAGCGGTTTAAAAGCTGTGAGCTGTCTGGGGAAGTTAACCTTGCATTACTTCGCAACTGTTTCACCAGGTATCCAGTCTAGCTTACCAAATTCCCAACCACACTAACATTAATTATAATCTTTTAATAGTCATACGACAACCGGTGATATATATATATATATATATATATATATATATATATATATATATATATATATATATATATATACACACTCCTGGAAATTGAAATAAGAACACCGTGAATTCATTGTCCCAGGAAGGGGAAACTTTATTGACACATTCCTGGGGTCAGATACATCACATGATCACACTGACAGAACCACAGGCACATAGACACAGGCAACAGAGCATGCACAATGTCGGCACTAGTACAGTGTATATCCACCTTTCGCAGCAATGCAGGCTGCTATTCTCCCATGGAGACGATCGTAGAGATGCTGGATGTAGTCCTGTGGAACGGCTTGCCATGCCATTTCCACCTGGCGCCTCAGTTGGACCAGCGTTCGTGCTGGACGTGCAGACCGCGTGAGACGACGCTTCATCCAGTCCCAAACATGCTCAATGGGGGACAGATTCGGAGATCTTGCTGGCCAGGGTAGTTGACGTACACCTTCTAGAGCACGTTGGGTGGCACGGGATACATGCGGACGTGCATTGTCCTGTTGGAACAGCAAGTTTCCTTGCCGGTCTAGGAATGGTAGAACGATGGGTTCGATGACGGTTTGGATGTACCGTGCACTATTCAGTGTCCCCTCGACGATCACCAGTGGTGTACGGCCAGTGTAGGAGATCGCTCCCCACACCATGATGCCGGGTGTTGGCCCTGTGTGCCTCGGTCGTATGCAGTCCTGATTGTGGCGCTCACCTGCACGGCGCCAAACACGCATACGACCATCATTGGCACCAAGGCAGAAGCGACTCTCATCGCTGAAGACGACACGTCTCCATTCGTCCCTCCATTCACGCCTGTCGCGACACCACTGGAGGCGGGCTGCACGATGTTGGGGCGTGAGCGGAAGACGGCCTAACGGTGTGCGGGACCGTAGCCCAGCTTCATGGAGACGGTTGCGAATGGTCCTCGCCGATACCCCAGGAGCAACAGTGTCCCTAATTTGCTGGGAAGTGGCGGTGCGGTCCCCTACGGCACTGCGTAGGATCCTACGGTCTTGGCGTGCATCCGTGCGTCGCTGCGGTCCGGTCCCAGGTCGACGGGCACGTGCACCTTCCGCCGACCACTGGCGACAACATCGATGTACTGTGGAGACCTCACGCCCCACGTGTTGAGCAATTCGGCGGTACGTCCACCCGGCCTCCCGCATGCCCACTATACGCCCTCGCTCAAAGTCCGTCAACTGCACATACGGTTCACGTCCACGCTGTCGCGGCATGCTACCAGTGTTAAAGACTGCGATGGAGCTCCGTATGCCACGGCAAACTGGCTGACACTGACGGCGGCGGTGCACAAATGCTGCGCAGCTAGCGCCATTCGAGGGCCAACACCGCGGTTCCTGGTGTGTCCGCTGTGCCGTGCGTGTGATCATTGCTTGTACAGCCCTCTCGCAGTGTCCGGAGCAAGTATGGTGGGTCTGACACGCCGGTGTCAATGTGTTCTTTTTTCCATTTCCAGGAGTATATATAAGAGAATTTAAATAAAAAGAAATAAATCAGTTTATATTTGGAAATTTATTTTAACATTGATCATTGAAATTTCAGCATATTAAACGTGAGTCATAACTAAGCTGGTGCCTTATTTAGGACTGTGAAAATGTGAGTTTGTAATCTTACGGAACATATCAAATATGGAGCCACGATTGGGAGACTGCATACAACACTGCATTCATAAAACAACACACGAAGAACGTTGAAACATATGCAAGAGGAAATTAACCACAACCAACCGATTCAATTTTCACCCAAAGAAGTTACGTTCGTAGCGCAATCCTGTCCGTCATGAAATTACCACACACTGGTATACTAAATTCATACTAACTCTCTGTGAAATCTTCCCGAAAAGAATAGCTGAGGGTTACTTTGATGCTTACACCACATGCTTCACGTGGTCAACTTGGTTTACACAAAGAGTGTAACTCCACAACAATTTTGATAATCAAAGTAAATTAGATCGAAAAGCAATTTTCAAAAGAAAAACCTCGAACTGGTCACTGTCGTCTTACTATTAACCTGATGGGTCAAACAATTGTATAAGCACGTGGTACTGGTCTCACAAAGTACACCCCACGTGGGTTGAACATAAAGAAAAGTTGCTATATTGTAAACTATTGTCAAGACGAGACGTTATAATCTCACGCAAATTCGCATTTAAGATTGATGAACTTAGAGTTACTGATCAACACTTGGTTCCAGTTTACTCACAAAGTAGTGACAAAGCAACTACCGGAATATATTCTGAACTTCACTCTCGAATTACACTGCGTTGTAATTTAAGATAACATTAGATATTTTAGATCTAAACCTGAAATAAAGGTGATTAAATTTTCAGTTAGGCTGAACTTAAGAAATCCATTGTCCTACAGACTTAGCAGACACGCGCTTAGCCGGAGATCTTACCACTTCAAAGGCTCGCCGGGGACAGACTGACCTGCGCTCCTACCGAGCGTGCTTCCCAAATAGAAACGGAAGTGACCAGAGAGGCAGCTTCCTATACCAACATGACAAGGGACGGACAGGACCATACTAAGCATAGAAACCTCTCTGCTTTTAGAAAGCGTAGCTACCTGTTCCGACGTTGGTCCTACTGTTCTCTAGCAGACACGCTTGTCTGCTACCATCCAGCATGCAACTAGAAATACATTTGCTCATTCACTATTTCACACAGAAGGGAAGGGGGATGACAGTATCTTATCATATACAGTATATGAAAGAAAGTGGATGTAGGTTCCGTATGAGACTGTGTGACGTGAATTACATATAAACTGTGTTTTAAAGTGTAGTAGTGTGACAGATCGTTTTTGTTTACGTGTAAAAGTAACACATTCCACTACTCAGTCTCCTCCCAGATAGTCAGAAACGCCACAGTAAATTTAGAAGAGGAATTTATTCCGTAAATGACAACAGATTTAAGAAATAAACATGAAAGGAATCCAACAGAGACCTTTCATAACCCCAACGCTCTGGGAAAAGACTGTGCAGAGAATTTTCTGGCCATGCTAGGACATTCCCATGCAGGCTTCTCACACCCAACTTAAACTAAAAATGTAAAGAAAAGCCAAAAGGTCACCAGCTACTTGCTAAAACACAATAATTTCAACACATCTTTAGAATCTACCAATTTCAAAGAGAAAAAAAACAATCTGTGACACCTATTTAAAAGATAGTGTAGACCTAATTCGGCCAGCAAGTAAAAACAATGGTTCCTGTGTCATTAATATGAAAACAATTTCTGGTTGTTACCCTTATGGAGTTCACCAGTATTTGCTCATTGCAAGAGCCAACTGATCACAGGAAAATTTACGACTGTTTATTAACAAGTAAAACTTATGAAAATAGCAAAGGTGCCACAGCAATTTAAAAATAAAACATGAAAATAACTTCAGTATTATAAAGCAGAACATTACAATGCACAATCCGCAAAAGCAAAAAAAAAATGATAAGAGAAAAAAAACATGTTTTACAAAGTGGTTATCACAAAAAATTCTATATCTTATAAAACTAATAATTTGTAGAATTAAAATAACTTCGTGGCACTAATTTAATCACTCTACTAATTTCAGTTAGTTAGCAAACAATGACCACTGTGTCATTATACTGAAACTACAATTAATTATGTGATTGTTACCCTTAAGGGGTTCCTCACAATAAATATGCCCCATGCAAAGGCTAATCGATCACAGTCCAATGATAATGAATAGCTATCTGACTGATAAACGAAGCAATGCCACAGGAATGAATTTACGAACTAAATATCACAAATCTAATACATCACACAAGAACAAACATTGATCAATAAAACAGCTCTGAAAGTACAATAGTCAATATCTAAAAAAAAACACCAATAAATAAAGCACCTGCAAAATAGAAGAGTCAAAATCTAAAAAAAAAAACATAAATAGAACACCTGCAAAATACAAGAGTCAGTCTAATAAACACCAATAAATCGAACCCCTGCAAAACACACGAGTCAAAGTTTCTCTGACAGAAACACACATATATGCATTGAACTAAGAACCGTATAATCACTGTTCACTGACACACTCAGTAGTTCCACTGTTCCGAGGCACAATATACGAGGGGGGAGGGGGGAGGGGGGAGGGTTCGTCGCTGCAGCTGTCAGTAGGGATTTTTTGGCCATCTGTTGTGTGCAATCCCGCCGTCTCTGCCCTCTCATGAAGTTTCTCTTGGTGGCCCGTGTCACGTACATCTCGATTTGGTTCCATGTTTGTGTTGTCAAATTCGTGCGGTATCCTCGTTTGACACGCCAGGTTGATATTCCTGGGCAAGGATGGCACTTAATGGCTCTTCTTTGTGCCACCCTTAGCTACCAGAGAACATCGAACTATGATTTACTGTCGCTTGACAGTGGGCATCCGCCAGGAAATGTTGATAGGCGTCGTTGAAGTCTGCCAGTTTCCCTGGACAGTAGAGGTGGCAAAAAATAACGTAACTGATAGAAATAACCGGTTACTGAGGAGTAACTGTTACTGCGATAACCGTTCCTCTGATACAGTTTGTTATTTCAATACCTGTCTAATGTCAACAGTGCCTCGCGCCATCTGTTGACCGAATATCGTACTACGCTTTCCCGTCAACTCATCGGAGATCTGGCTAGGAACTACGGAGAGGGTAGACCATTTGGAAGGCGTTCTATAGGCCATGAGAATAACTGTGAGACTGCGCGCCATCTGTTGATAAGAACTCTGTACTATATCATGGTCTTCGTTACTTTTAGCACAAACAATTAAATAAAGTTAATGTCCGAGCGGTGGCTGATAGGAGATGCAGTACAGGCATTAACAACTACGGTCGTTCCCTTAAGCCACCGCCTCATATGTCAATTTATCTTGGATGGGTAGTATAAAGAGAGGTACCATAAGGAATTCGAGCGACTATGGAAATAACTGTCAGAGATCTGTATTTTCCTCTGGCAGTTATCGTTATTGGCTCTTAGTTCTCGCTCTCTGGCAGTTATCGGGCTACAATTACAGGTAACCTGGAAGTTGGTAACGGAATAACTGTGTGTCTGTGTTCCTGACACAGTGACTCCAGTCTTAGGCCCCGGTGATATTTCAGAGACGGTAGTTACTAGAGCGAACAAATATTCACGCACCTCTTCGGAAATAGCCACTGGCCATCGCGAATGACAAATAACATGTCAGGAAGTATAATATAATACAGTTGAATATAATAATTATTATCCTCATCATTTGTCAGGAGATTGTCAAAGTACGTGAATATATTACAGTAACTGCTAATATTTACAGAATTGAAACACTGTCAGAATAAAACAGGTACACACTTTTAATAAATTCATCATACACAGAATACCCGATGTTGACTGTTGCAACCAAGTGCTGTCAAAACTGAAGTATAGCAGAATTTTTACCTAAGCTGGTCTATCAGTCTCTGTTACGATATTCATCTACAGAGTAGAAGGAGGAGTCAATGGAAGCGTCCGATTCCACCCGTCTGCTTCGGCGTAAAAAGGTGTTGTGGTGTGTGAATGTCATTACGGCACGGTGTTTATGAGTTGGTTTTTGTGTGTGTGGGGGGGGGGGGGGGGGGGCTGGCCGATCTAGTTGGCAGTGCTGGAATTTGCTGGTGGTAATTATTTTTTTTTTCTAGCTGTGATGTTTTGTGTATTTATGGAGTATTGAATGTGATTTAATTTATGTGGGGATGATTGATTTGCGGACTTTTGGGATTGTGGTTTTTGCAGTTGTAGGTGTTGGTTTTTTGGCATCAGTAGCTGTGGTTGACCTATATAGGTCACCGGAAATCGATTCCCATTTTCATAGTTGTACGTGTTGATGTTTTGGTATCGTCATCTGATCTTTACCTATGTAGGTCAAGGAAAACGTCCGATTCCAATTTTCGTGCTTTTAGTTGTGGGTATTGGTGTTTTGGTATGGTCACCTATGGTTGACCTATAGTGTTCAAGGGAAGTGTCCGATTCCTGCAGATTTTTGTTGGTGTAGCAGAATGCTGTAATTTTTTTTTCTTTTTGTTCTTCATTTTGTGTTTTGGGATCATGGTGTGTTTTTTTTACTAGCTTGTCCTCACCCTAAAACCCCCAACTTCCCGCTGTTGTCCCGTTGGTTTGATTATATTTTTGGTGGGAGATGTTATTGTATTATCTATATGTATCTTTGTGTTTGTTACCATGTGTATGTAGTAACTTCATAGACACACTTAAAATAGCCATTTCTGGCATATTGATGATGGGTGGAATCAGACATTTCTATATCATAAAGTCTTTCAAACACACTGTAAACTGTGCTTTATCTGAAACCAAGTTTTTAATGGTTGCTGACTTGCTGGCAGTTTATTGAAAATGCATGTTCCTGAATATTGGACCCCTTTTGGACCAAGGTAAGTAATTTGAGGTCTTTATGTAGATTGCTGTTCCCATTTCCAGTACTGATATTATGTATTGAGCTATTGGTTGGAAATACTTGTAACAAATTTCATTAAGGAATAAATATACTAGGAAGCAGTGGTTAGAATACAAAGTTCCTTGAACAGGTTCCTACATGATGTTTTTGAATTTATACCACAAACGATTTTTATTACACGCTTTTACATGCGAAAAACTTTTGCTATGTTTGATCAGTTACCACAGAATATGCTGCCTTATGAAATAATAAGAGTAAGAAAATGTGGTATGCCCTTCCCAACTGAATTTATCATAGAGTTGTAGTCCCAGAAATGTAACACTGTCAACCTTTTCGATCTGCATGTCCTCATATGTTATAAACATGCTGTAGCTGGAGAAATCGAGCAGTTTCCAAATCTCACATAAAACTGGGATTAGCGTACTCACACTTTCCCCAATACGACTATCTTTTACAGCACAGGAGTAAACTAATCTGTCACATTACGTAGATTTTTTGTTGTATTACAAGGCTGTACACTTTATTCTATTATGTGAGCAGCACAAGAAAGTAAGCTTCGAATTTAACCTATAGTACTCACTTTACATATTACTTCATACTTATAAATGCACATTAACATTTTACTTAAACAGTGCTGTGGCGAAATTCCGCGTACTTTCTGTTGCAGCTGCGAAGATAATATTTCTAATAGCGACTGATAACCTACAAACATATAATATGAAACACTAATAATCGTTCTAACATCAACTAAAATGTACCCAGAGTTAATAACCTAAGGTGGTGACACAATTCATACAACATTCCTGCCATTTCACACTACTCGCAGTTATACTGATAACTAAACTGATGGATTCCAACTATGTCGTTATTTAACTGTAGCTCCTCGGAGTATTCGGTATTCGCTAGCGAAAAATAGCTTGGCAGTTACTAGTAACTGTTAACAATAACGGTTATCAAAGAATAACTGGAACTGTGATAACGGTTACTCCAGAATAACCGTTTGGCCCACCTCTGCTGGACAGTATGTGTCAAAAGGCTCCACGCCCCTTGTTACATTCTGAGTTATCCTCAAATGGGGCGCCAGTTTGATATTCCTGAGCAAGGATGACACTTAATGGCTCTTCTTTGTGCCACCCTTAGCGACCAGAAAACATCGAACCATGATTTACTGTCGCTTGACAGTAGGCATCCGTCAGGAAATGTCGATAGGCGTCGTTGACGTCTGCAAGTTTCTGTGGACAGTTCCTGTCAAAAGGCTCCACACCCCTTTATCCCCTGTCTTTTGTCGTTTCACCGCGGCCGTCTCGTCATGGTCGCGTGCGTGTGGTGCGTTGCCAGCAGATGGATTTCCGCGCGGTGGACCGCTCGGCCATCTCAGGTCATCGCCTCCACAAGGGTCGCACTGGTGCGGCCGCCCATTAGCTCCGGGTGCAAGGGAAAGTGTTTGTCCCGTCCCCTTCTTTGTTGTCGACCGCGCTCCCGAAGTGGCCCGGTTGACAGTGTGTCCTGCTGGGAAACCCGCCAGTTTACAACTAGCCCTCCCCCTCGCTGCTCCTGCTGTCTCGTAAGAGTTTAGACGGTTCGCTTTCACGTTCTCAACTGCATTCACAGAAATTGTTCATCATAGTTATGTGATTACAAAATGTCATACATAATACCGCTAGTATTGTCTTTCACAATTTTTAAGAACAAAAGTGAGACTTTTTTTTAATAAAAAAGTTACATGAATCGACAACATAAAAATAAAAGTTAAATGACTTGACAATATAAAAAAATGAAAGTGAAATGAATTGACAGTATAAAAATAAAAATTAAATGAACTGACAATATAATATCTAAATCCACATCACTAATGTGGTTCACTTTCATTTTAATAAATCAAATGCTACTTATTAATTCACGAAAATGAATGGGATTATGCCTTGTGCAAGTATAGGTCAGGACAGCATAGGGTTCACATGTTATTTACACTCACACATGCACACCTGTCGTCTATTCTACAAACTAACTACCCATAAACAGGCATTACTCAACAGTTGACTTCAATCCACTACTAGTTAACCCAACAAGCTACTTCAATGCTACTTCAACACAGTGTTTATACTACTACAACATTGTTCTAATTCGTCCTCTTCCTGACGCTCGCGGCATACGTCTTGTCACATGATAAATATGGAGAAACTTTCCTTAAACATACACAGTAAAAAGAACAATGGTTATTTACACGCCAAAACATTTATACCAGTTCACACACCTGATAAGACACTCGCAATTATACATTAATCATACTCATATGTTTATACATAAAACAGTAAGACAATTTCATCTAAGATTACGTTATCACAACAATTAATCATACAGATGACTCTAAGAAGGGTTAAAATATTTTCATTATACAAGTGATACTACATTTTCTTACCCATTTTGCTCCCATTTCGTTCATTCTTAATTTACCTTTCGCTTCCAAATCAGTTATCCGCCTGTGGTGGTTATTCTGAATTCATTTCTCATGAATGGCAAAATTGTGGTCTCCTCTATTCTGTACAACAGTTTCATCTTAACATATTGAACTTACAACAGACACAAAAGATCCGAATCCTCCTGTAGTTTAAATGACAAACGTTTTGCTTAATCCTTATTACCTTAAACCAAGCTTTCCTTCGGTCCCATAATCAAAATTATTTAATCTTCCTCTACCTTCAAGAGGGAAATTTCCTCACTACAAATCATATAGGCTGCAGTGCATCCCACACCAGCGAAAACAATAAGCTGTAATGCTCACAGCATCAGCAAAACACATAAACGTCGCTTTTCTAGGACAAGTATTAACGCAGAATAATTTTTCAGGCTTTGGCTCAACATCAATCAAGACTACCGAAAGGATCCATATTTCTGTTCCATTCCCCATTTGCTGAAAAAACTGCTCGTATTTGACTACCACAATAATATTTCAGGGCCACGTAAATTACACAAACCACAATTCTTCTTTCACCTTGAAGGGAATCAATATACTGACGAAATCCACAGACAGCAATTTACATACTCAGCTATAAAGAACAAAAAAGACATATATCATCAATATTAACATATCATCGCATTTTGGGAAACCAATGGTTAAACAATCGTATTATCGCATCCTGTTTTCAAGATTCTAAACTTACTCACTCCTTTCTCAGAGTTCTCCTATCTTAAAATATTCATACAGCACGCATACTATAGTAAGAGATCCTCATTTATACAGATATAGAATAGTAATAGATAGATAGTAGCACTGAAAGCAGAAAATCGGAAACAAGGCTACTAACAGCTGGGGACCTGGGTTTGCCAGACCCATAATACCCACAGATCGGATATTCCCCTGAGTTTTGCATTAATTCAACAAAGATCTTGCTTCTCTCAGAAGCGACTCTTTTCAATTTACACCAAAAAAAACCATGAACAGCATTTCACTCGTTCACAAAGAAACCTTTTATCTTCACATTTGAACCAACCTAAATCCTAATTGCACAAGGAAAGAAAAAAAAACCGCAAACATCACTTCAATCAATCACACAGAAACATCTTTATCATTATTTTTACCAACATATTATTCAAAATGCATATGTCACAAATTTAAACTAATCAATTCTTTCTCCTCACCGTCCTCTCTATATACCCTATGTACTCATTTGCCATGTCGCTCATTTGTTCCGATTGAGCGCCTTCAGCGCTGATCATTTGTCATTGCCGGTTTTGTTCATTTACATTTGCTGGATTATGTCTAGGGTTGGCCGGCCGAATTTCAACATCATGTGGTGCTCCGCCTACAATCCTATTCCCACAGTGTTCATCGTAGTATCGATTCTGGTTGCCGTAGGCGTTCACGATCTTGTCCACGTCCTCGATCATTTCCGTTGTTACACCTGTGTTCGCGACTGTTACCCCAGTTTCTATACGGCCGGTCCCGATTATTGTTCCGTTCGCGTCGCGACGACCAGTCACGCCGTTGATTAGTACTACGGCCACGACTGCGATCGCACTGCTGTGCCCCGTAATAACTTTGTGCCTGATTAGGCGGGCATTCTCCTGTATTGTATTCCAACTCTTGGAGAAGTGTCTTAAACGTTTCCACGTCCTCTTTGCATCGTCCCGCAAGAATGACGTGGCGCAAGTGCATCGGCAAATTGGTGATGCATATCCTAATTAGTTCCACAGGCCCGTATGGGTCGTATAAAAATTGATTTGCCTGCAGCATGTGGTCGAATAGGCGTGCTGGGCTGCCGAAACCAGACTGGTTCAAATTTGGCAGCATAATTATGCCATGCTTGACCCTATCTTGTTCCGCTTCCGACCACATGGACCTTGCCGTTGGTGGGGAGGCTTGCGTGCCTCAGCGATACAGATGGCCGTACCGTAGGTGCAACCACAACGGAGGGGTATCTGTTGAGAGGCCAGACAAACATGTGGTTCCTGAAGAGGGGCAGCAGCCTTTTCAGTAGTTGCAGGGGCAACAGTCTGGATGATTGACTGATCTGGCCTTGTAACATTAACCAAAATGGCCTTGCTGTGCTGGTACTGCGAACGGCTGAAAGCAAGGGGAAACTACAGCCGTAATTTTTCCCGAGGACATGCAGCTCTACTGTATGATTAAATGATGATGGCGTCCTCTTGGGTAAAATATTCCGGAGGTAAAATAGTCCCCCATTCGGATCTCCGGGCGGGGACTACTCAAGAGGACGTCGTTATCAGGAGAAAGAAAACTGGCGTTCTACGGATCGGAGCGTGGAATGTCAGATCACTTAATCGGGCAGGTAGGTTAGAAAATTTGAAAAGGGAAATGGATAGGTTAAAGTTAGATATAGTGGGAATTAGTGAAGTTCGGTGGCAGGAGGAACAAGACTTTTGGTCAGGTGATTACAGGGTTATAAATACAAAATCAAATAGGGGTAATGCAGGAGTAGGTTTAATAATGAATAAAAAAATAGGAGTGCGGGTTAGCTACTACAAACAGCATAATGAACGCATTATTGTGGCCAAGATAGACACAAAGCCCATGCCTACTACAGTAGTACAAGTTTATATGCCAACTAGCTCTGCAGATGATGAAGAAATAGATGAAATGTATGACGAGATAAAAGAAATTATTCAGGTAGTGAAGGGAGACGAAAATTTAATAGTCATGGGTGACTGGAATTCGTCAGTAGGAAAAGGGAGAGAAGGAAACATAGTAGGTGAATATGGATTGGGGGGAAGGAACGAAAGAGGAAGTCGCCTTGTAGAATTTTGCACAGAGCATAACTTAATCATAGCTAACACTTGGTTCAAGAATCATGAAAGGAGGCTGTATACATGGAAGAAGCCTGGAGATACTGACAGGTTTCAGATAGATTATATAATGGTAAGACAGAGATTTAGGAACCAGGTTTTAAATTGTAAGACATTTCCTGGGGCAGATGTGGATTCTGACCACAATCTATTGGTTATGAACTGCAGATTGAAACTGAAGAAACTGCAAAAAGGTGGGAATTTAAGGAGATGGGACCTGGATAAACTGAAAGAACCAGAGGTTGTAGAGAGTTTCAGGGAGAGCATAAGGGAACAATTGACAGGAATGGGGGAAAGAAATACAGTAGAAGAAGAATGGGTAGCTCTGAGGGATGAAGTGGTGAAGGCAGCAGAGGATCAAGTAGGTAAAAAGACGAGGGCTAATAGAAATCCTTGGGTAACAGAAGAAATATTGAATTTAATTGATGAAAGGAGAAAATATAAAAATGCAGTAAATGAAGCAGGCAAAAAGGAATACAAACGTCTCAAAAATGAAATCGACAGGAAGTGCAAAATGGCTAAGCAGGGATGGCTAGAGGACAAATGTAAGGATGTAGAGGCTTGTCTCACTAGGGGTAAGATAGATACTGCCTACAGGAAAATTAAAGAGACCTTTGGAGAAAAGAGAACCGCTTGTATGAATATCAAGAGCTCAGATGGCAACCCAGTTCTAAGCAAAGAAGGGAAGGCAGAAAGGTGGAAGGAGTATATAGAGGGTTTATACAAGGGAGATGTACTTGAGGACAATATTATGGAAATGGAAGAGGATGTAGATGAAGACGAAATGGGAGATAAGATACTGCGTGAAGAGTTTGACAGAGCACTGAAAGACCTGAGTCGACGCAAGGCCCCGGGAGTAGACAACATTCCATTAGAACTACTGATGGCCTCGGGAGAGCCAGTCATGACAAAACTCTACCAGCTGATGAGCAAGATGTATGAGACAGGCGAAATACCCACAGACTTCAAGAAGAATATAATAATTCCAATCCCAAAGAAAGCAGGTGTTGACAGATGTGAAAATTACCGAACTATCAGTTTAATAAGTCACAGCTGCAAAATACTAACGCGAATTCTTTACAGACGAATGGAAAAACTGGTAGAAGCTGACCTCGGGGAAGATCAGTTTGGATTCCGTAGAAATGTTGGAACACGTGAGGCAATACTAACCTTACGACTTATCTTAGAAGAAAGATTAAGAAAAGGCAAACCTACGTTTCTAGCATTTGTAGACTTAGAGAAAGCTTTTGACAACGTTAACTGGAATACTCTCTTTCAAATTCTGAAGGTGGCAGGGGTAAAATACAGGGAGCGGAAGGCTATTTACAATTTGTACAGAAACCAGATGGCAGTTATAGGAGTCGAGGGGCATGAAAGGGAAGCAGTGGTTGGGAAGGGAGTGAGACAGGGTTGTAGCCTCTCCCCGATGTTATTCAATCTGTATATTGAGCAAGCAGTAAAGGAAACAAAAGAAAAATTCGGAGTAGGTATTAAAATTCATGGAGAAGAAGTAAAAACTTTGAGGTTCGCCGATGACATTGTAATTCTGTCAGAGACAGCAAAGGACTTGGAAGAGCAGTTGAACGGAATGGACAGTGTCTTGAAAGGAGGATATAAGATGAACATCAACAAAAGCAAAACGAGGATAATGGAATGTAGTGGAATTAAGTCTGGTGATGCTGAGGGAATTAGATTAGGAAATGAGACACTTAAAGTAGTAAAGGAGTTTTGCTATTTAGGGAGTAAAATAACTGATGATGGTCGAAGTAGAGAGGATATAAAATGTAGACTGGCAATGGCAAGGAAAGCGTTTCTCAAGAAGAGAAATTTGTTAACATCGAGTATAGATTTAGGTGTCAGGAAGTCGTTTCTGAAAGTATTTGTATGGAGTGTAGCCATGTATGGAAGTGAGACATGGACGATAACTCGTTTGGACAAGAAGAGAATAGAAGCTTTCGAAATGTGGTGCTACAGAAGAATGCTGAAGATAAGGTGGGTAGATCACGTAACTAATGAGGAGGTATTGAATAGGATTGGGGAGAAGAGAAGTTTGTGGCACAACTTGACTAGAAGAAGGGATCGGTTGGTTGGACATGTTTTGAGGCATCAAGGGATCACAAATTTAGCATTGGAGGGCAGCGTGGAGGGTAAAAATCGTAGAGGGAGACCAAGAGATCAATACACTAAGCAGATTCAGAAGGATGTAGGTTGCAGTAGGTACTGGGAGATGAAGAAGCTTGCACAGGATAGAGTAGCATGGAGAGCTGCATCAAACCAGTCTCAGGACTGAAGACCACAACAACAACATACAGTATATGAAAGAAAGCGGATGTAGGTTCCGTATGAGACTGTGTGACATGAATTACATATAAACTGTGTTTTAAAGTGTAGTAGTGTGACAGATCGTTTCTGTTTATGTGTAAAATTAACACGTTCCACTACTCAGTCTCCTCCCAGATAGTCAGAAACGCCACAGTAAATTTAGAAGAGGAATTTATGCCGTATATGACAACAGATTTAAGAAATCAACATAAAAGGAATCCAACAGAGACCTTTCACTGGTTTCAACTAGATAGAGAAATGTAACACTCGAAGAAACAGAAGTGTAATGGCGGAAGCTGCATGAGGCTGTTGGCGGATGATGCTCTTGTATATAGAGAAATCGTAAAACAAGAAAATTGTAGTGAAAAAGTACGAAAATTTGAGGAAGATCGATTCTTGTGACAGATATCATCAGTATATCCTCAACGGAAACAAATTTAAAGAATTTTGAATAAATAGGTTGAACGACAAATTATTGTTTGTTTATAGGGTTGCCCAATAATCACAACCATTAAATATCTGGAAGAATATGGAGGGATAGATTTAAAGCGGAATGACCATATAACACTAATCGTAGTAAAGGCAGATACAGGCTAAGGTTCATTGGAAGAATCGTCAGAATGTGTAGTGCACGCATTAAGGAAGCAACTTACAATATCTTCTTAGACCGTAATACTCCTCAGTCTGGGTCCTTTACCAGAAAATTAGTCTACAGTAAATGATTCCTTGGCTGCTACGTTATTTCTCAATATCCTAACGTGTCCCAAAAGAATTTTTTTTTGATTATAGGCTTATGAGGAAGTGAAATGTGGACGATAAACATGACGGAGTAGCACTGAAGCTTTTGAAACGTTGTGCTACAGCAGAATATAAAAGATAAAATCGGCACGTCGAGCAAGTAAGACGTTCTGAATCGAATTGTAGAGAGCTTCATAGCCTAACGTTACTAAAAGAAGGAATAAGTTGATAGGACAGATATTAGAATTGCTTAATATGGTATGTGGAGATAAGTGTGGCAGGACAAAAAGTTTAGATGCAGACCAAGGGTTAAATGCAGTAAGTAAATTAAAATGGGTAAAAAGTGCAGTAGTTTCGCAGGTATGAAAACAATTTTCGTGGATTTGACAACAACAATAACGACAACATGAGTGTGTTTCTGCTATCTCATCTTCTACTGTTTCTTCCCAGCCTTAGCTCTGAAACTGTTCCGCAAGTTCTTCCGTAAGTGTTGGTACCCTGCGCTGCTCCTACGATTACGAAACGCGCCAGCAGTATAGGAAGCGGGCGTTCCGTCCCCTGCGTGGTAAGCCTCCCGCAGCGCGCGCCAAGGAGACTCGATGTTGAGCTTAGCTGAAGCCGTCCTTGCCGGCGGCAGTGACCGCTGTCTGTGCTGAGCAGCCACGTGCCTCGCTTGCGGCGACAGCTTCTCCTAGAGCTGCTCATTACTACCGCACCGGTCCCTGCCCTCTACTCAGCAAGACTGTTGGCTTTCAAAATCTCCAGGGCTGTTCGCTTTCAATGTCCCGTCCTGTCTCTGGCCACTCTCACAGATCCCTCGACTAGAGCCACGCTCAAGTTCGCAATGGGGGCACAGCATTTCTGTCAGGTGCTCTTCACTACGGTTATAAAAGAAACTATACTTGAAGTTACAACGAAACATTCTCGGCTTAGAGATGAAAGACTAACCCAAAAATGAATCAGTTATTTGTGTTTGAATCCATCCGGTCAGTGCGGAAAAAGTTTCAACGCGACTTCATCAACCTACTCGCTCGGCGTAGAGTCAGTTGCGTTGATAGAGCAGTAGCTAAGAGCACAGTATCGAAATTTTGCGTACCGTGTTCAAATCCAGTCTTACATTATTTTCCTTTGCGTAGCGGAAGTATGCGACATCAGTATTTTTTGTGACATCGTTATATACTCTGTAATGAATGGCAAAAGAAATAAATATTTAAAGTCTTATTAAAAATATATTTTATCATCATAATCGACACGGATTAACACATTCCAGAAGACTGATACCAACAGTTTCCGTGTGTCTCCAAAACCATAGTGACAAATTTGGTCCCCGAGTCCATCAAGACGTGAACCAGTTAATGAACACGCAACAGTCCCAAAATATGGTAGGCTCACAGTAGAAACCTGTCATCACTTCATGTAAAACATTTGTGACATTACGTAAAAATTAGAGCTATTTCCATACATTATTGACTCGTGAGGTGCGCAAAACCATCTCTCTTTGTACGATGGTCTGTCTGTTGATGAAATCAGAATACCGATATGTTCATTAAAAGCAATTTCACCAAAGTTTATGTCGTTATATAAACCCTGCGGCGCGTACTTTTACTGACAGATGAAGATTTAAATTCGCCATTTACAGAACTACCATTCTCTCAATCACAGGAAATGGAATTAACAGACGGCTGCGATGCAATTCCATAATCAATTTCAGGCGCCAGCTTTCGAGAAAATGCTTCCCTTATGCATGATTTGCCGCGAAATTATCGCCACATCGCGTGGTTCTTTTCTTCATGACATTCACATAAAAATGCGATTACCTGATTCTGGTATGTGTGCCTTCGCACGTGTCTCATGGTGCTCTGAATTTTTATTCTTCGAAACTTTTTATGAATGCACTGGCCTTGAAGCACAAAATTGAAAATAAAAGCAAAAATTTAAATACTAGAATCTTTATGTTTTAATTTTCAATTAATGTTGGTTATTCACGATTATATAACATTCTTAATGGTACAATCTACTTTTAATAACATTTGAAATGCTTATTCCTTTTGCAAATAATTCCATTGTATTTTACGAAGTCACAAAAAATATTGGTGTGACATACTTCTGTGACAACAAGAGAAAAATGGAAAATAGAAGTGGACTTGGACGCTGGGCGCGAAATTTCATAATTGTGCCACTTCACTACGAACTCACTTAGTTTTGGGGGCGCAACTCGTTTTCAGGAAAACTATTGAAGTTTGACACCTAAATGGAAATAAGTGTTCTTTTATTTGCATCCGTCTTTCAGTATGCCAAGCTTCGAAAAGATTCCCTTTGTAAACTTCCACCCACATTTACTTTTTTTAATCCAGTTAACGGAAGTTTGTTTTGATGTCGAGAACTTACACAGAGACAAGCAAATGCAAGGTTGAAACATCCAGGTCGATTAAAACTCCGATCTGGACCGAGGCTCGAACCCTAGATCTTTGCCTTTCCTGAGAAAGTGCTCTAACGACAGAGTTACCCAAGCACCGCTGACGAGTCGCCCTCACAGATGCTTCTTCTCCTGCCTTCCAAACAAAGCCCTAGGCTGTGGTTAAATCGTCTGCCGCAATATTCTTCTTTACGGAAGTGCTAGTCCCTCAAGGTATGAAGAACAACATCTGTGATGTTTGTAAAGTGGGAGAAAGGTACTACCGGAAGTTAAGCAGTGAGGGGAAGGAAGTGGAGAACGCGTGAATTGTGTACGGTCACTCAGTGGGTAGTGCATTTGCCCACTAAAGGAAAGGGTCTCTGATACGAGTCCTGGTCCGGCATACAGTTTCAATCTGCCAGGTAGACTCAAATCAGCACACACTCCGCTGCAGAGAGAAAATTCATTCCGGAAAGGTAAGACCATTTAAAACAGTTTGATGATCATGTGATGTAACTCATCATCATCAGTGTTCTGCCTAAAGATAGGTTTTCACGTGGTAGTTCTCCAGGCTGTCCGGTCTGCTGCCATACTCTTCAGGTCTGCATAATTTCCTCTTCCCTTTATATCGTCTATCACCTTGTATCCCCTTCTTCCTCTCAGTCGTCTCCCACAAACCAATCCTTCCAAAGCATCTACTAGCGAGCACTCCCTTCTCAATGAATGTCCCAACCAGTTCTTTTTCCTTTCTCTTACAACCTTCAGCAGACATCTGCTCTCACCAAACGTTTCAAATACTCTTTCATTACTCACTCTTTCCATCCAGCTTATTCTCTCCATTCTCCTCCACATCCACATCTCAAACGCTTCTAACCTTTTTTCATCCTCTCATCTCAGAGTCCATGTTTCTGCCCCATATAGTGCCACACTCCAGATGTAACTGATTTATATTTAATAATTAAGGATGAGCACTTTATTTACACTGTAATAGAGAAAAATTCAATCTCAAAAAACTTCACACTCACTCTCGCCACTACTTTTCAATGCTGTTGTCATTCTGTCTAGTGCGATCCTCGTAATTCTCCCTTGAAATTTACTGAAGTTTATATGAAAAGTGCGATTTCTAACCCTCAGGGCTTGAGCCACTTATTTTCGGACGCCGATTCCTAAATAACTTCTTATTTACATGCTTTGCTCTTAATCCCCGGATTCTTAATGCAAGCCCTGTGTTTTTGTGAGATATCTCTCTCGACCTTAAAACTTGAAATAAAGGAATAGTCGCCTTATAAACATGAGCTATTTGCGATTACATTTTCTCGAAGAAAACCCGTTCCAAGCAAATAACTGCATGTTTCTGTTTTCAATGTTCCGCTGAAAGTAAGTGCGAGCACAGTTTGCTGCCATCAAGACTTGCGTAGTAACTGTGACTGACTACAAAGATATTAAAAATTACTTTGTTAATTTACTAATACAATTGAAACACATTAAAAAACAACACAAAATACACAGAATAATTATGCAAAAGTAAATTATATCATCATCTGAGAATCCCTGACCTGTGCCTGCACAATAAAATATTGAATATCGCCATATATTCGAGACTCCTTTCGGTATATTCATTACATCTAGTTCAAAAAGTCTTCAGACAAACAGGCGTGGATGTAGCAGCCAGAACTTTGCTTAAATTTGTGATTTAACGTTATATTAACAAAAAATAGTACATAACAATATTTTAAAAATAGTATGGAAATATAAAGAACTGTTTCATACAGTAATTGCAAAGATTTAACCGTTTCGAAAATAATAGTGGCTCATTTAGTGGCCAATAAACAGCTTACAAAATTACAAATAGCCACAGAAGCTCTGTCGGTGAGATTTATCTTGTAGATAGAGTTCGTAACAGTAGTTAAGCGACTACATTAGATCTGTGCCCCCTGGTGTTAACAATGATGTTTCTTGACAGTGTTGACAGGCTCCGTGAATACTGTCAATGTCAGTTGGTATGCAACTGCCGGTTTTTCTGTGTTTGTTGGGTTGCATTACATCGTTAGGCGACCGTTTCGGTAACGATGCTTCTTGATTCAGCAAAGGTTTATCTGTTCGATAGCAAGCAGTAATTTTAGAATATTCTCCTTGTAATTATTACAATGAAATAGGTACTAAAAGAAACAAACGTTGCTGTATAGATACATCAGTGAGGTAATAAAATTAAGTGAATATATGTAGAGTGAACCAGAACTCCACCTACAAAACTTTCAGAGATGGTGAAGTATAACAATACAAGAAAACAGTCTCCAGTAAATATGGGTCCTAAAACGCATAACTGAAGAGCTATGAGCACTTGATGAGTAGAAGACATGTGTTTCACAGAAATGAAGATGAATATGTGCCCATGCATTTTAGAGCCAGTCTTTACTAAACATTTTTTTCCTTTCTTTCGTACTTAGCATCACCTATGAAAGATTCTCGGTGTGTTCTTCTCCACCCTGTATAACATGTAGAACAAACAGAAGGGAGGCGAGATTTAAAGGTCGGTTAAAATTCTTTACATTTTAAATCACTGGTTTCTTCAACTACGACCTGACTTCATGATCGACTTAGACTCTTTCGCTGTTCCTTTTGACTCATTTTACGCACTATGTTTCAATTATGAAATAGTTCTCGTATGTCAACATTGTTCAAATATACGCTTAAGGGTTACGTCGTATTATCGTAACTACACGGTCCATTTACATTAATGTGACTACCTGTCAAAAGCCTGAATAACTAACCTTTTGGCGAAGAGAGTCAGTGAGGTTCTGAAATGTACTGACAGGGGTGTGGGACCATGCCGACTCTATTTCCGTGGCGAGCTGCGCTAGGTTTCCTGGTTGAGAACCCATCCCGCGAACAGCCCTATTGAGGCGGTCCTACAGGTTCTTGAATGGCGTAAACCCCGCGACGTTTTCTGGCGTGGAGAGTGCGATAAACTCAGTCTAGTGCTATTCGAACCACGCACGCACATTGCGAGCTGTGGGCACGTTGCATTGTCCTGCTGGAATATGTTGTCGATCCAAGGAAAAAAACGGCATGTAGGGTTGGACATGGTCCCCAAGGATAGACGAATAGTTATGTTGATCCATTGTACCTTCCAGACTGACGATATCACCCAGGGAATCCCAGGCCATAACTGTCCCTCCTCGGCCTTGGACCTTAACGAAGATGGTTGCAAGGCCATTACGTCAATGTTCACCTTTCCACGACACACAAAACGTGATTCATCTGAAAGAACACCTCCTGCCACTCATTTGACGTCCAGTTGAGGTACTGGCGAGTAAAGTACTGCCTTCGTTGCCGATGAACAGCAGTCAACATGGGTGCATGAGACAGGTGCCTGCTGCGGAGGCTCATACGCAGCAACGTTCACTGAATGGTGGTCGTTGATGAGACACTTTTGTAAGCCTCTTGCTTCATCTGTGCGGTTAGTTGCTCAACAGTTGCTCGTCTACTCTCCTCTACACATCTCCGCACTCATCGTTCACAAGTACCACCTGTGCCAGTTGGGCCATCGTATTGTAATCTTGCTACGATTTTTCATCTTTTGTATTGGTAATTTTGTTTTTCAGTAGTAACGTATGTCAAAGCATGCGACATGCGATAAATCAGAGACATATGTGCCGTTGAAGATGGTTTTAGATCGAAATCGGCAGCAGAATAAATATTGTTATCACAGACAGCACAGTGTAATGCATTTTGCAAAAATCAACTACATTACTGGCCATTAAAATTGCTACAACAAGAAGATGACGTGGTACAGACGCGAAATTTAACCGACAGGAAGACGATGCTGTGATATGCAAATGATTAGCTTTTCAGAGCATTCACACAAGGTTGGCGCCAGTGGCGACACCTACAACGTGCTGACATGAGGAAAGTTTCCAACCGATTTTTCATACACAAAAAGCAGTTGACCGGCGTTGCCTGGTGAAACGTTGTTGTGATGCCTCGTGTAAGGAGGAGAAAATCGTACCATCACGTTTCCGACTTTGATAAAGGTCGGATTGTAGCCTATCGCGATTTCGGTTTATCGTATCGCGACATTGCTGCTCGCGTTGGTCTAGATCCAATGACTGTTAACAGAATATGGAATTGGTTCAGGAGGGCAATACGGAACGCCGTGCTGGATCCCAACGGCCTCATATCACTAGCAGTCGATATTACAGGTATCTTATCCGCATGGCTGTAACGGATCGTGCAGCCACGTCTCGATCTCTGTGTCAACAGATGGGGACGTTTGCAAGACAACAACCATCTGCACGAACAGTTCTACGACGTTTGCAGCAGCATGTACTAGCAGGTGGGAGACCATGGCTGCGGTTACCCTTCACTCTGCATCACACACAGGAGCGCCTGCGATGGTGTACTCAACGACATACCTGGGTGCTCGAATGGCAAAACGTCATTTTTTTCGGATGAATTCAGGTTCTATTTGCAGCATAATGATGGTCGCATCAGTGTTTGGCGACACCGCGGTGAACGCACATTGGAAGCGTGTATTTGTCGTCGCCATACTGGCGTATCACCCGGCGTTGTGGTATGGGGTGCCATTGGTTTCACGTCTCGGTCACCTCTCGTTCGCATTGACGGCACTTTGAACAGTGGTCGTTACGTTTCAGATGTGTTACGATCCGTGGCTCTACACTTCATTCTATCCCTGCGAAATCCTACTTTTCAGCAGGCTAATGCACGACCTCATGTTGCAGGTCCTGTACGGGCCTTTCTGGATACAGAAAATGTTCGACTGCTGCCCTGGCCAACACATTCTCCAGATCTCTCACCAATTGAAAACGTCTGGTCAATGGTGGCCGAGCGACTGGCTCATCACAATACGCCAGTCACTACTCTTGATGAAGTGTGGTATCGTGTTGAAGCTGCATGGGCAGCTGTACCTGTACACACCATCCAAGCTCTGTTTGACTCAATGCCCAGGCGTATCAACGTTGTTATTACGGCCAGAGGTGGTTGTTCTGGGTACTGATTTCTGAGGATCTATGCACCCAAACTGCGTGGAAATGTAATCACATGTCAGTTCTAGTATAATATATTTGTCCAATGAATACACCTTTATCATCTGCATTTCTTCTTGGCGTAGCAATTTCAATGGCCAGTAGTGTATTTTAACGGGTTCCTAAGTTCCCCTACATTTTCGTCTGCCCACTTACGAGGAGCGTTCAATAAATATTGCAACACTTTCCTACTGAAAGCAGATTGGTTTTATTCGAGATTACAATACACCATATTAGTCCCCACTCTTTTGCTTGTAAAACTCTATTTTTTAACATAATTTCCGTTGAGTACGACGGCCTTACGACACTTTACTGAAAGGGCCTTTATGACCGTATGGTGTCACTCTACTGGGCGACGTTGGAACCAACGTCTTCCTGCACCAGTAGCCTCGCTATCATCCATGTGGTGCTTTCCGCAGAGTGCATCCTTCATTGGGCGAAACAGATAGAGGTCGGAAGGTGCAAGATACGCGCTGTAAGGTGGATGAGTTATGTGAGCTCTTCCCGAGTGCGCAGACTTTTGTGAGACCTTGTATTCTCATGGAGAAGGGGAAGTTCATTTGCATTTTTGTAGCGATAAGGAAGCAGAGATCTTTTCTTCAATTTCCTGAGAGTAGCACGATACACTTCAGAGTTGATTGTTGCATCATGAGGGAGGAACCCTTCAGAGTCCCGGGTCTCCATGGCTTTATTAGCTGAGGGTGCGGCGCCACTCCACAAATTGCCGTTTTTTTTTTCCCGTTCGAAGTGATGAACCCATGTTCATCGCATGTGATAATGTTAGACAAAACATTCTAACGTCAGCCTCGTAACATCGAGCAATTCCGCACAAATAGAAGCGTTTTACATCACAAATGGAGATGAGATGAAGGTGAAGATGTCTCTAAACAAAATGCGTCCGTCACTGATTGGTACATGCACCTAATTTAACATTCTGCTGCGTGCACTACGTTCTGGTACATTGTGCTCCACGTTTTCCTTCTCCAGAGGCAATGGTGTAGCAATAATGAACACTTCGTAGTTTCCCCAATCCTCTTTCTCTCTCTCTCTCTCTCTCTCTCTCTCTCTCTCTTTGTCTCTCCCTCTTTCTCTCTTCCTAGTATTTATCCTGTCGTGCGGGATCCGCTGTTTGACATGATTCGGCAAAGCTAGATACTTTTGTGGTCACCACTGTCGTCAGTTAACCTGAGTGATGGAATCCGTGTGGGCCACAAGTCACTGAATATCGTAAATTTTGTTCTGCGTTTCACAGTGCAAGGTGGTTATAATCAACCACTCGTTACCAGGAACTATTTCCCGTATGGATAACCAACTTTATAGGAATGATGTTCAGACTGCGCACTGCATGATTTGCAATGTTTGTGGTGTTATTATCATGACTTGCCGTCGGTAAGGGGTACGGCGACGCAGGGTTGAGGGACTCGGCCTCCAAGTTGGAACTGCTCACATTACTGTGATCTGATTCGCCAACACGTGATCCCTGCTTTGCAGGGGAGAGATGCTTTGGAATCAACTGTTTCGATGCACGATGGAGCTCCACCTCATATTGTTCATGAGATCACTCGTTTACTCCGTAACACATTTGTAGAAAAACGAATCACAGGCCGATCGTTCCAAACCGCGTGGCCACCAGATTTGACCCCATGTGATTTCTGGCTGTGGAGTTACCTGAAGGACAGGGTTTACCAGCGGGACACTAAAAAAAACATTGAAAGTTCAAGATGAGCATAGTCAAGGAGGTAGCCATCATACCTGCTGAGATGTTTCGGGCTGGAGTAGAGCAATTTCTTGTGCGGTTCCAGGCTGTCGTGGATGCAAATGGTCGTCATTGAGCAACGTTTGTAACCCGAGACGTAAACAAGGTTCGTAATTAACAAATGTAAGTCTCTCATGTGGGAATTAAAATGTATTTCTTTCATTGGTTTATTCTTTGTTTCTTTTCAGCGTGGCTTTACAAATATTCCCACAAAGTGTCCTACGACCACTCGTCTGGGCCTCTCAAGTAGCAGGAGTTTAATTACAACCACTCTGTATTTTAACTGCTTGTGTGTCGTATTTTATGAGGCGTAGATCTGAGATCAGACCAGCATTTGATTAAATGTGCCTAAAAGCTGCACTCCGGATGGCCAGTGCAGCAGACCAACGGTCGTCGAAGCGCAACACGGATTCGATCTGAATCTGACTCACCTGTCTATCTCACAAACTAGTGCCCTGCGTGATAAGATAAACGAGCAGATCTGTCTGCCGACCCACTCATGAAGCATAAATCTCCAATCGCGCCAATACCACTCCTGCCAACTGTACATGCTCTGGGAATCTGCATCTGCATTAACTAGCGTTATGTATAAATTGAGTACTATCTTGAATTCCGTAAATCTGTTGCATTAAAGTCTAGGCCTAACAATGGTCTAGATGCAAATAATCATGATTATGGCGCGTTTAAAATTAGTTACAACTTTTGACAGTTCGGTGCGGAGCGAGTAGAGGCAAGCGTATTTGCCAGCACGTTCTGAGACCATCAGCAGGTAGGTGGCGATAACGCCAGACCTGCTTTGCACGGAACCTGCCAAGGTCGCTTGACTGTGTGAACAGCAATCCGCGCAGGGCGGCCGATCTCCAGTTTTTCTAAAAGTATTTTAAAGAAACTGTTCGGTAATAAACTCTGATTCTCGCACATCTTATAGCTTAATTCACAGCTTCATGGTGAACTGCCTATCTTTCCTTAACGGTCATAATTACTGTGATATTTCGAGACTAGGTAAAGTACTGCAACCAATGCTTAAGGTCTGCAGTGAAAACAGAGATCGCTATGAATTTCCGTTTGATGCGTGTTAGGCCAAATGTTACTGATTATGAAATTTAGATAAAAGATGTAATTATTCTTTAAACTTGGAAGGATATCGCTGTCTCCATAGCTGAGAAAATGGAAAGTATGTAAAGCATTCCATCAAACGGAAGCGCCAGTGGAAAAGCCAGAATGAAATATTCATAAATCGCTCGTATCTCGTCAACAGTCTGAGATTTCGAAATATGGTTTTGGCAAATGATAGCACGCAAAGTGGAGAGTATCTTGCCTTAAGAAGCGAAACTTCCATATCTAGCGCGATATTCAAGGAACTACAGTATTTTTCAATGAAATAATGTAGTTTATAAAGACCTTCAATAGCTGGTGAAATGAGAATTACTGTGGGTTTTACGCCAATATAAAAAAAGAAAGTACACGTTTATTTTTGTACTGAGGATGGCTTTTTTCATAATTACTGATCTGTCTTGCCCTCAGTTACTGTTTAATAATATACTGTTCCAGGATTCTGTCACAATTTCAATTGCATTATAATGTTAGTGAGATGACATTTGTAAACTCTGCTGTGTTTTGGCAAAATAAGCAGACTTTAACATGGAAGCGAGATAAGTTACGTATTACTCAACACTCGTCATAGTCCTTCATGAAAGCAAGTCTCCTCAACTACCTTGTTGGTACGGCTAACACCTCGACGCCAGTCCTGTGGTGTAACATTTGCAATGGCTTCTTTCGTCAGCATTTCAACCTCACTGACAGTAAATTTCTTGTTGCATGATACGGACAAGTGTGTTTCAACTATGCCCTTCAGCGTTAGCTAGTTCGTCGACCTGCTAGAGTGTGGGCTTTGGCTTATGCAGCACTACAAGTTCCATTAACTCTCCCTTATAAATGTTACGTTCAGCTTTATCCAATGGAACATTTCTTTGTACCCAGAACAAAATATGCAGAATTGGAAGTTTATCCATCATAGTGGTGTGGTCTGGTGCATTGTCCATTACAACTGAAGAGTTCGGAGGAATATTTTGCAACAGAACATTATCTCCACAGCCGGTGAACGTGTTGTTGGGCGACCACTTTTACTGCGAATTTCGTGTTCAGACGTGCCGCACTGTTGTTATTAATGCAACGCCATCACAAAACGCTTGTTCACAATACCTGACGATTGCAGAACACTTCAACGCCAGAAAATACTACTTTATGGCGAGAGTTGTTGAACGTAGATGCATATAATGCGCGACCCCAAGTGGTGCTGTTTATCCACGGCGTGGCAACATGGGCACTTGGCCGATCGAAGTGCTGGCAGCGTGGTAGGAAAAGCCAGCTCGACCTTTGGTGTTTCCTGGGTAACTGAGTCCTGTCCCCTCGGGTAGGCCAAACGTCAAAAGTCACAACTAATTTTAAACGCACTACGACGCACATCGTGTAATTAATGTTGCTTTTTTGCGACTGAAGATGATGTGCTGTTTCACAGAAATTAATAGTTTTAATAAAATGACATAAAACCATTGTGCCAAATTGTAATTTTTATGCATTTCTTTGCTGATTTTGGCATTTCACCTATTGCCTAGGTACTACAACAGCTAGTTTTCTTCTGTCAACAGCCTGCAATTTTTAAGCGAAGCAACATGTACTCTAGCCTCAACAAGGTGTTGTCACCATTCGGAGGAAAGCGGCACGTAGCTTAAAATAACGACCGGAATGCTTCTCAAAATCACTATTTAATGATAGCTGAATTCACAACATCGAAACAATCTGCTTGATCTGATAGGCATATGGAGACCAAACCAATGCAGATCCTGAACAGCAGAATCTGCTCACTAAATGCTAGCAACTGACTTTGCCTTAAATCCGTATAAAACAAAATAAAAAACAGTGTTGCCTTTATCTACGCCGTCACTTTAAATCGCAAAAAAGCAAAGACCGGTCTATCACGCTTCAATCTTTAGTTCCCACTGCAGAATCTCGTAGTCCGTGGAACGTTTCTGTAGTGCCACACATAGCACGCCACAGAGTACATCCAGTGTGAATTTAATATCAGCAGTAATAACAGTTTCCGTAGGATGTTACCTAACTTACGTCACCCAGCGTCGCAGCTTAACCGCAGCTGAGCTTCACTGTTATTATTTCCGTGCTGTAACAAGCAAGTGCCTCCCTGCTGCCCGGCTACCCGCGCATTTCGCTGTGTGTCGGTCTGCCTATATTCTCCGTACATGAACTTCTTTTATTCTCGGGCAAAATGTTAGATTAAAATATGATATTGAAATAAGCCACTGGAAATGTTTTCTGAGTGATGAAATAAAGGCCGCAAGTGAGGATAATCCTGTTCGTAACTGTTTTTGAAAAACATATGTTCCATGTTCCCGATGACTACGAAACACCGAGCCGCTACCCAGCTGACCCCACATCCGAAAATTCTAAAAGATGTGCTTTTATTTCGGTTGATATACACTGAAATTCAGGTGACCTATTCTTTGACAGTAATTATAAATCACAAACACTGATTTTCTGCTAAATAAATATTCCACGCGCGCGCACCCACGACACACACACACACACACACACACACACACACACACACACACACAGAGAGAGAGAGAGAGAGAAAGAGAGAGAGAGAGAGACACCCACTCGAAGAAAATCCCCAAACCGGCATTGAATCGAACCTGGTGCCCCGTAATCGAGAATCAACAACACTGACAGCGAGCAGCCGACAAAAACACATAGGTCGAAGAATATAGTAGCATGTCGTAACGTTCAACAGAAGGTACTAATTTTCAGAAGACGCAACACCGGACAGCGAAGGCTACTATCGTAGACCAAAGAACTGAACAGAAATATTCAAATAACAGGTTTAATGCGGGAAGACGGCAGGCAATCCTGGAAGTAGGCGAAGAATTCAGTAGCCGTGACAGTATTAAAGAAAGGAAATCGACATAAGGAATCGGTCATTTCGTAGTCGTGCAAAATTTTAAAAAGATGAAGACGAAGAAGACGTCGGTAAGTCCGTGTGGGCGCTACAAGTTTTACTGAGAAAGTCGCATTCACTCGAAAGTGTAGGATACAGAGAGCATGTGAAGAACTGAAAGAAAAACAATGAGCCATGTGAGTCCCTTTAAACAATCGCTGATGCATATTCAACGGACGAATTAGAACGGTACTTCGCCGCAGCCCAGGCAGACCACGGAGAACCCTACTCGGCTCCGTGAATTAGCACCAGAGCACACAAAAAATGTAGATATAAAACACGCTGTAGCCATAACTCTTGCGGGAATACGAGTTTCTGCGTTTCATGGATGTGTTTATTTTCACATAAAGCTAACAGCACAAAAAGCGTTACATGAATTTTTTGTACGTTTAGGTTGCTTTAGGTTGCGCGAGTATGTGTGCGTGCGTATGTGTGTGTGTAACGTAACGGCGAGACACTGTTTCGATTGGAATTCCCAAGTGCTTTCGGAGCCAACAGAATCCTACTTACTTTGTAGGCTGAGAAAGGAGTCCTGTGACGCCGAAAGTTTCTTCTCTGCAGATTAAATGTACTGGTTAGCTGGAAAAGCGTAAAGGCGGTGTTTTATCATGTCTGTGGTAGTATTTACAGACTGACATTCAACAGCGTAAACTACATGTCCTTGTGATGTTATCGACTTTATTATAACATGCTCTATCCATTAACGTGTAGACTCCACTGCAGATGTGTAGACCGTATTTAAATAAAAATTACTATTCCTCAACTTCACAACACCTCTCGCCGCAAACGAAATCTTTGTAGCCAATATAGACAGCTACTGCAAGCGTCAAAAGGACCAAACGCACACACTGCAAGTGACATAATGCTTCACGATTCCCTATGCACCCTTCGTGCTGTATTCGTTTCTGGCTATCCCTGTGTATGTAGAACGAATTCTTGTTTATGCCTCATATTATATACTCCTTCGATTTTAAATATTATGTTTCACAAACGCTTACCGTTTATATTACAATGACGGGGCAAATTGGATTAACAACCACCTAAAAGTCAAGAAACACAACATCCACGTTACAGATACAAGATGCAGTCAAATAAAAAAAAAAGATAGGTGAAAAAAGTAAGTAAACTGTTTATTATTTCAAAAATAATCGCCGTAATTATTAATACATTTGTCTCACTGTGACACAAAATGGTCAATGCCTTCGTGGAAAAATGTTTGCAGTTGCCTATGGGACTATGATCGTACCCAGACGTGCACTTCTTCGTCCGAATCAAATCAATCGCCACGAATGTCTTCCGACAGAGATCCTAAAATAAGTTAATCACGTGGGAGGAAATCAGGATTGCATGAAGAATGTGTAAGATCTTCAGAGCGAAACTTCTGCCTACCTTATGTTGCACGGTTGTTTAGAGTAGGCTGCTGATGTAATTACGATGTTGTTGCTTAAAAGTGTTACTCGTTATTGATGCCTCATTGTGTCTGCAAAGTGTGCGAGATCTTACCTGTAATGCAACTTTATTTTTTCTCGAATTTTCGTACAGATCTTGCGTATTATCATAAGCATACAGGCTGTGAATACTTTGATAAGTTAAACAGACACTTTAGAAATGGAAATATTTAGTTTAAAGGTCCATAGATCTTGCAGGTGTGGTACCTTACATCTAATACAGTGAATTACAGATATTTCTATTTATTTTTAAGGTATTGTCTCTGAAACTGTTCTTTCAGATGTCACATATTTCTGTTCCCGTCTTTGATCGCCTACAGAATGTGTATACACAATGCATGTCTCTCTGAAGTTTAAGCGATATATTGTAATAAAACACTTTATTCCTTTCCAAAATCGAACACCTTCTTCCTTCCTAAAATCAAACACTATCTGCCTTCCTTCCTAGTATGATGTTTTTTGTGTTTTAGCTGTGTTGTGCGTGTCGCATATTTTTATTAAATATGTAATAGTTGAGTATACGTATTGCAGCCTATAAACCTTTTATAGCACTTTGCCGCCATAATTATGTTTGCAAATTTCGTCGAAAAGAGCCATCATAATCTCCAGTTGGGCTGCATCATTTGTAATAAAAGCATTAATTGTCAATCAGTATCTCCAGTTACATTTTTCTAGTGCATAACATGATGTGTCATCTTTATCCCTCCTAAAACGGTGGTTGAAAGTGATTTATAAGCGGAAATATTTAATTTGAGGGTGTATTGTGACTTTCATTGAGTGTAGATGTAAATACTTACATTCATATTGTGATTTCTGGTGTAATGACTCTCACATTTTCTTTTGAAATGTCACATTTCTCTGTTACTGTCGTTGGTCGTCTCGTGAGTATGTGTAAACGATGCATTATGCATCTGCAGTTTAAGTCACATGTTGTAATAAAACACCTTCTTCCTTTCCAAAACCAAACATTTCCTATCTTCCTTCCTTCCTGAAATGGTGATCGTTTGTCTTTTGACTGCTTTCGTGCTAGCCTGTTTAACGTAGTATTTTAGCTGGCACATATTTTCTGAAGCTAATCCTGGTCAGCTTAGTTTTACAATATCGAACCCCTTATACCTGATTTCTAAAAAGTATCCTGTTATTTGTAACTATTTCATCATGGAAACAGTGCTTGTTTTTGTGTCGGCAAATGTCTAAAGGCACTAATGTGACTACTATGTGTTTCTGTAGAACAAAATATTGTGATATTTGATACAGAGATTGCAATTTTTTGCATTGCAGACGTATTTTCGTAGACATCTTAGAATATTCTGACTTCTGGCAAGCATCATAGACGTGGAACGCGATTAGCTAGCGGATATATTGTGTCTTAAACCAGGTGCAGCCTACAGATCCATCTTTTTACCAGTGCAGACATCTGTTGGTGACAGTGAACAACTGGCAGTACAAAGATGTAGCATTTAGCGCTTTTAACAGAGCAGCCATCTGTGGGTGATATTAACGACTAGGATACAAACAGCAGTTGATTTCGTTTCTTGTTTTCAGGGTTTATGGACTAATATTTAAAGTAACTCGTGTTGGAAGTTAAATGTAACTAATTCATTATTTATATTTTATAAGCAACATTGGTTTTTAATTACTTACAGTATGTTGTATAAATGTTTCTACATTCAATAGCGAATGATATATGGGGTGTACCATTTATCTTGACCATCCTAAGTAACTGATTGTCCAGATGCAATTTACAAAATGTTTCAAGCAAATGTTCTTTACCCGTAAGGGGGACATCAATCAGCATGATTGCCTTCGTTGTAGCTTTCTTTTTTACAAATATATGAACAGCGGTATGTCTTTTTTACAAATATATGAACAGCGGTATGACTTTTTTAAATGGCACCCTGTATTTTTCGTTCGGTAATTCATTTCCTCTCCTAAAGACCTATTCAAAAATGTCTCACAGTGTACCATTCACTGAAACACGACGTTACAATTACATAACACAACGCTGACTTTGAACCCGGGATCAGAAACTCTTCCACTTGCTGAAGTTGTCAGAAAACAAATGAAAACCAAGTAAAAATAACAAAAAATTGACTTTGACTCTCATGTACCATTGATCAGGAGTAGAACATTCAAAGGTTCTCTAAGTGGTGACCCTGGACACCGGTACACTGGTGCACTCGTTCAATGAAAGAATTATTTACTGCTTCCAGTGTTGACTGCTGAAGATAATTACAAGCAAGCACGATACGTTCCTGCATGTCCTCTGGAGTTGTTAGAATATCGCGATAGACAACGTCTTCAATGCATCGCCAAAGAAAAAAGTCCAGAGGATTTAAATCAGAAAAGCTAGCAGTCCAAGTATATGTTCTTCCTCGACCAATCCATCTGGCAGGATACCTTCGGTTCAGAACACGACGTGCACACAAGGCATTATGTGCTGGACATTCATCGTGTTGATACCCCATAAGCATTCTGGTTCTTAGTGGCGCTTCATCCAGAAGAGGAGGAATAACTCGTCTGAGGAAGTTGGCATATGCTGTGACGTTTAGATTACCATTCATGAAAAAAGGGCCAATAACTGTAGTACGAAGCATCCCACGCCAGACGTTAACTCTCCACTGCCGCTGATGTTCTACCTGTCTAAGCCATCGTGGGTTGTCGCTGGACCAATAATGTATGTTCCTTGTATTTACCTGTCCTTTGTTTGAGAAGAAACATTTTTCGATAAATAGAACATTGGAGAACAAGGTCGGGTTGGCGAAGATTTGCTGCTGTGTCCACTGACAGAACTGTACATGATTCTGGAAATCATTCCCATGCAATTCTTTATGTAGGTGTACATGGTAAGTATGGAACCGGTGACGTGTAAGAAAACGATGTACACTGGTTTTAGGAATGCCAATCTCGTGTTCAAGCTGTCGTGTGCTCAATGTGGATTCATAGCAACGGAAGCGAGAACAGTAACTTCGGTAGCTTCGTCTGAGCGAGTGCTACGACGAATTCGTTGTCGTGGGTTGAAACTTCGTTTCCTGAAGCGCCGCAACAAGACAAGTAAACATCCGTCGGGAAGGTGGGTTCTTGTCAGGATATCGTTCTCTGCACAGTTCCGCTGACTGCGTAGCATTTCTCCCACCTTCAACAGCAACAATAAAAGATACGTTATGTCGATGCAGTTTGTAGAAAGGACAACCTTTACTGTATGCCTACACTACACAACAGTATTTAACAGCACTAAACTACTGAACTACATGTACCCGTACATAAAAAAAACAGTTTTGCAATTACTGTTCTGATAACTTATATTCCTCAAAGATGAGTAGCATTTCTACCTTCTCTTCGTTGGTGTACATTCTACTCAAACAACTTTTCAACTGACGATGGTTGACGGAATAACGGGTGTGCACTCTACTTATGTTTACATTTGTCCTCTGTCAACTCAGCACGTGGATGTGTTCCATTACCCCGAGTACCTGCATCAAGCGCTGGGACCGTCAACGTCAATGTTGTGTAATGTAATTAATAACGTCGTGTTTCAGTGAATGGTAGACTGTGATACATTTTTTAATAGGTCTTTAGGAGAGGAAATGAATTACCGAATAAAAAATACAGGGTGCCATTTAAAAAAGACATATCGCTGTTCAAATCTTTGTAAGAAACAAAGCTACAACGAAGGCAATCATGCTGATTGATGTCACCCTGACGGCTAAAGAACATTTGCTTGAAACATTTTGTAATTTGCATCTTGACAAACAGCTATTTAGGGTGGTCAACATAAATGGGACACCCTGTATAGTTTTGAATGAAATTTTTCTACGTGACAGATGAGTCAATCCATAAACGACATTTTGGTAGTCAATAATGACTTTTATGCGATTCATATCCTCTGAAGTATTTCATGATAAATATTTCGGATGCTTCTGAGCACAGCCCAGATGGGACTACACTGATGTTTATATTAGTCTCTGTCTGGAAGAGAGGGAGGTGTATAATGTAGTTTTTGATAAGTAATTCAGGTCGTTCAGATACATTTGAGCAACGCTTAGGTGACGCTACACTGTCACTGGCTCTTTCATTTTAATATTAGGCTCTGATTGGAGGAGAGGGAGGTGAATCACTATGTAATGTTTGTGTACCTTTTGCGTATATAATGCATATCTTTGACTTTCAAGTTGAGATTACCTAATATTTTACTGCATATTTGTCACCATTTTCTAATTTTACACTTTGTTTGGTTGCTATTCACAATATACATAAATGACCTTGTGGATGACATCGGAAGTTTGCAGATGATGCTGTGGTGTAACGAGAGGTTGTAACAATGGAAAATTGTACTGAAATGCAGGAGGATCTGCAGCGAATTGACGCATGGTGCACTGAATGGCAATTTAATCTCAATGTAGACAAGTGTAATGTGTTGCGAATACATGGAAAGAAAGATCCCGTATCATTTAGCTACAACATAGCAGGTCAGCAACTGGAAGCAGTTAATTCCATAAATTATCTGGGAGTACGCATTATGAGTGATTTAAAATGGAATGATCATATAAAGTTGATCGTCGGTGAAGCTGATGCCAGACTGAGATTCATTGGAAGAATCCTAAGGAAATGCAATCCGAAAGCAAAGGAAGTAGGTAAAGGTACGCTTGTTCGCCCACTGCTTGAATACTGCTCAGCAGTGTGGGATCCGTACCGGATAGGGTTGATAGAAGAGATAGAGAAGATCCAACAGAGAGCAGCGCGCTTCGTTATAGGATCATTTAGTAATCGTGAAAGCGTTACGGATATGATAAACTCCAGTGGAAGACTCTGCAGGAGAGACGCTCAGTAGCTCGGTACGGGCTTTTGTTGAAGTTTCGAGAACATACCTTCACCGAGGAGTCGAGCAGTATATTGCTCCCTCCTACGTTTATCTAGCGAAGAGACCATAAGGATAAAATCAGAGAGATTAGAGCCCACACAGAGGCATACCGACAATCCTTCTTTCCACGAACAATACTGGAATAGAAAGGAGAACCGATAGAGATACTCAAGGTACCCTCCGCCACACACCGTCAGGTGACTTGCGGAGTATGGATGTAGATGTAGATGTAGATGTAGATGGGTATAAGACCCAATAGGCTCGTTTCCATCATCTTGGGTTTGTAATACTATGCTGTGACTGCTTGGAGATAGGATCGAGTTGGAGAGCGAATGGCACTTTTCCAATTGGGTTAGTTTTTTCTTGTACTATGGGTTCATAGGTTCCATAAATTTTTTAAAGGATTTCATCTTGCTTCCAGCTGTTAGACTTTTAATTCTCAGTTGCAGTTTCGGCATTAAGCCATTTTCAAGCATCTACAAAACATAATACAATGTAATGTGCACAATTTGTAGTGGGATTAACAGTAGGTACGTCGAAAATTACAGTTTCTTTACATTCATATAGCATATTTAGAACGTACTACACAGGGTAGAGAAAGGCAGATTAATGGACGCTCTAGAAGAAATTGAAATTTATAGCGCATTCAAATAACAACCATGTACTCAATGAAAAAACAGATCCCAGAAATAAAAATTGTCTCGACTACTTTAAACATTTATTCTGATGTACTGTAAGTGTAACTTGTAATTGTGTGATATATACAATCCACTCAAAATCGCTACACATAAAATGGAATATTGACTAGTTGTTCTTTAATGTGCAGTTACGTGCATTAATTTGTTATCTCTGACTGTATATCAAAATCTTGTAAGTATAGTATATGAACTCCATAAAACTACAAAATTGGTTGTACCTGTTGTTAAGCCCATCGTAAATTGTTCTAAGTACCTTGTATTATGTTTTCTAGATGCTGGAAAATTGCTTAATACCGAAATTGCAACTGCAGCGTAAAATTCTAACAAGTGAAACCAAGATGAAATGCTCTTAAAAAACTGGGTTAGCTCCACCACCTTGGAATTTTTGTACCCCACTATGTTTGGTAGTAGATTAATGGGGAGAGAGAGGAGAGAGGATTTTCCATTTCAAATTATTGGTGAATTTACTGATTTTACTGATTTACTGATTTTATTAACTGATTGATTTTATTGATTGGCATGTTCAAAGTCAACGGTCATTGAGCCAAGCACCTGAATGTAGGTAACCCCAAAGCAAGAACAAATTGTGTCCAGAATCCTCATAGTAATCCATTGACATTTCAATCTTTCTGTTGAGGTTCATGCTATTTTTACTTTCACACAGTCAGTAACGACAGAAACTTTTGGGTTATTTCTAAACACTTCTCAAACACCATTTTTCTCTGCTGTGTTGTGAAATGTTTACATATGGAATGGCAATTATTTTTACAATTCCGACGTTTCAGATTGTATGCTACTGTACATTCTTTCGTTGTAGTAATACTGCTGTGTAACATTTACCTCTTGTAGTTCCAGATACAGGGCTTTCAATACATTGAAAAAATAATAATGTAAAGCTACTAAATGTACCTCAATCTATAAATAACATGAATTTTCTTCATATATGTAGAATTCGATCCTTAATTACAATACTCCAAGTAACGAATGACAAATGACAAAATATGAACAACGTCTTAACAACACGTTATTGTTGTAATGAACAAAAATGCTAGCAAGATTTGCGTCAGTCCAAAAAAAATATTGTAGTACTCAACTAATCTTAATTTTTTGAACGTCAACTTTCTCCTCGAATTTCATTTATGAACTCTTCTCTGTGTCTTTTTTAAATAAGTGTTGAACAACAGCTAAGACAGTTCGTTAAGTAGGAACGTGGTCGGAATTACACACAGATGATAAAAGATATCGCCTTAATCCTTTCACTTCCCAACTGAGGGAACCTTTGTTCTTCGTGCAACGTTTATAAACCGTTAGTTTACTTTTAATTCTTGACTGGGATACACAAGAAGACAGACGTTTGCAGCTTAAGCGTCGCATCTGGAGGCTGTATTTCTCTATAGCCCCAAAAGTCAGAATATGAGTCATGCCGCGGAGTCTAAATATATGGGGAAACCATATTAATTTGTACATAAGTGGGTAACACGCTATAAATTGGTTATAAATGTGGATGACTTTGACAATGCACTTGACGAATGTCTCTTCTTGTGTATCTCAGCCAAGAATTCAAAGTAAACTAATGTTTTAAGGATACTGTATGAAGGACAAAGGCTTCCTCTATTGGGCTGTAAAAGAACTAAGATGATATATTTTACCACCTTTGTGTAATTCTGGCCATGCCCTTACTTAACAGACTGTATTTCACCTTATTGACGAGTGGGAAACTCGTCGAAATGTTGCTTCAAGACGATACTGCCACTCGGCTGATAACCCAAGAAAATTTCCCTAGTATGCCAAATTTGTGGTCGTTCCCGTGATGTAAGAAAATCTATTGAAACTTCATTTAGACATATAAGCTTTCACATTCATAGAAGTGCTAGGTCGTGTAGACATCCATTATTCAGCGTGACTCGGAATTGCCCTTTCGGAGTCTCTAGTGGTCTTTTCTAAGTAGCTGTGTCATTTTTCCGGTAGTGTCATCATGAAACAGTGAACATTTAAATACGGTGAGTACAAGGATTTCAGTTTATGATTTCCATAGTTACATTGATTGTGTAGAGATCACTGAAAGTTGCATCAACGAATACCAGTGAACTAATAGGAAGAACTAATGAATAGCATTGTGGATAGTTCCTTACACTATAGAAGAACATAGGTGTATTGTGAATAAGATGTCCCCTCTTATAACATTTTTGGGAGTTACTTGAGGTGGCAATTTTAAAACCACTCTCCAGGACTTTCATTTCTTTCGTGTAAATAATGCAATGCAAGTAAGGCAGTTTATTAGAAACGCTCTACAGTTTTTGGCATATCTTTACGAATGACATATTAAAGGGGATAAGTTGAACAGGGAAGGCAGCGATTAACGGCTCTGGGAGAATGTGTGTCATTTCTTGTTTGCACATTTATGTTTGTTCCTACAATTAGTGACATTATATACTAACAGATAGACAAGAGCCCCCCTGACAAGATGAAGTGGTACACTGGTTGAGACATGCTAGTCGTAATTGGGAGGTAGACGCGGGGGGCTCAAATTCTCTTTTCACTATGCTGATCTAGGCTTAAAGGGGTTGTACAATCGAGTACTAATGTAATGAACACGAGGCACAAACTGTGCCAATAAGCAACACCTTTCCAGTGCAGACATAACTTTCGAACGAACAAAAGTCTGTTCAACTCTAAGTTGAACATGCTCGACTGATCTAAGTCGAATGTTTGATTTTATACGTATGACGTTTACTTTTCTAGTAGGCAGTCCTCGAAATGACTGTTCTGCACGAAACCTGCAGCATACAAATTACTTTTGAGCTACTTGTGAATGTTTGAACGACATACTGAAACTGTTAGGAGTACATAACCGCTGCTGCGTAGTGTGAAAAGCTACCGAAATTTACGTATCTGTATCTAACATGCTAACGAGGACCTCTCTCTTTCAGGCAGCCTCACTGATAACCTCTCTTCCGGGCCACACCCAAGGAAAAGCTGTTGACCTCGATGTAAAGTCTTGGACCACGAAAGGAACGCATGAGGTGCGTTTTCCCAAAGTACTCTCCAGATACCTGTCTGAGTTCTGAATATTGGAAACCTCATCTAGGGACATGGTAAGAAAATATTCCGCCACTCAAGGCAGTAGTAGTAGATGCCCACTCATCTGTCAGTGATACAGTATAACCAACATGCATTAACAAAAACGATCACGGGTGCTTAGTTCTCAACCATGATTTCAGTCTTAAGAAGATTGATTGCTTTGCGTCTACTTGGTTCCACCACAATGGCAGTATCGACTGTAAAGTGAAGAAAGATACAAGCAAAGAACCGGTAGAGTTGCACTGAGAAGATTACTGCCCCATACATTTCTCTGAAGACCTGATGTAGAAAGTACAACAGCGGTAAGAAGCAACATTTGTTATTAATTTAGATCTTAATTAGTAATAGAAGTTGCTTTTTTAATTTAGATATGTGGAAGATTTTTCAGCTAGTTATAATGCCAGAAATGAAATATCTTAATACCAGGACTGTGTACTATGAACACATTTTGTCTAGTTTCATGTTTGCACGAAAATAAGTTCACAACTATTCTTGTTTCTACAGTGAAATTTGCATTATAAACATCTATCAGAAATGCTTTCAGTAGATGGTTATCTATTCGCTCTTACTGTGTTCTGAAGAGACAGCGTCGCCTGGGAGAGAAACTTCAGCTAACAGGTAATACTGGGACAGATTAAGATCAAAATTCAACTTTGCATATAAAATCTGCGTTTCTTCTGTTGATAAAAATGATAATTTCAACTACTTTTATGTTGTATCCAGTATACTAATCCTAGCAAGCGTAAATCCAAAATTTGATGAAGTGTAGAAAATTAAATGCTTATTTGAACTTATGCAAATCAGAGTAACAGAGAAAGAAATCGATTAATTAAGCAAACTGCAAGTGATTAAAGAATCAAAAAAGATGCCTTTAATAGTCGCACAGTCAACACCAATACAGAGTCAAAGCAAAAATTTTTATGCTCCATAATGTACGTTTATAACACCAGGTTAAATAGAAAAGACAGAAAAGAATAGCTCAGTTATTTTAAAATTATCCAACAGGTCACTATCAATGGGAAAAGCCGAAGATACATGGAAAAAATGAAAAGCACAAAAGAGAATTAAGGAAGTGAAAAGTGGAATATCTCACAAACTAAAATGTTCATTATAATTATAAGCACTGACTCCTACAGCGTTGTGCTCTGCTTCACCTCCGCGAATGCACGAACAATGGACGTTGAAAGTTAACTACTGTGATGATGTAACTTTCATATTCAGCCCGAATATAGGAGGTAGCTATTTCCCGTGGAAAGCTTCGAGCCAAGTTATCCATAGGAAAAAGTAAAAAGTTTGAGTGTCCGAACAGTATCCATATCTAAGTCTGAAGGCAAGGCTAAAACGGCACCACAGTACAACCACGGGTCGTAGCTGTAGACAATCTAGATGCTTGCAAACTGGCTACAGTCCTTTTTCCTCATTCTGTGCACCAAAAGATACAGTGGGCCGTTCGTGTCCTGACCCATGACTGAGTGACGGTATTTTCAGCTATACAAGAGATAATAATAGAACAGTGGGAGCTGCAAATCGGAATATTTGGGGTGTCCTGACCCACTGCAGAGTCAGGATATTCTCAGCCATGTAACAAGCAAGTTGGTAGAATAACAGTTGGAGTCGCAGATGGAAATATTTGGCATGGGATTTCCAGAATTTGTCTTCAACTAAGGAAAATCTTCCAAAAACCTTAGTCAAAACCAGGGGATGAGAACTATTTTTGATTCTGATCATACAATGAAGGCTTTTAAGACGTGTGCTTTAACTGCTAGTGAACCACCTGCAGGTATTTTTAATTCTGTTCCCAGAGAAAAAAATATTAAAGCAAAGTGTATGTGTAAATGAACTTTTTCACGTGCTTATAGAGCAAAGTCGATGACTTCCTGGACACGTGCAGTATACGAATACCGCAACCGATAGCATGCGGCGAGCTGCTCCGGAGGGTTTATTTGTAATCATCCACAAGGAAGATTTCAGAGTGCAACTGTTCACTCATATGATCGCAGCCTCTGTTGGACTGGACTTAAATGCTGCGTGCCGAAGCACGCTGTTTCCATCTGCGGAGTCAGTTTCCACGTCACTGTCATGCGGGCGTTCAAATAGTTCCCTCTCTCTCCAGCGCTACTCGCAAGGATAAGAGAGAGAGAGAGACAGACAGAGATGTCCACTGTATCGAAACAAAGAAAGTGAGTTACGCTATTTCGCAATGTACTAAGGATGGACATCAGCAGATTTTCCGGATGAATTCCGAATTATATTTACAAGCGTGAAAATACAAGAAACGGGAGCCAATGAATGTGCGACATCATGACAGTAACTGGTACAAAAAAAGACACAGTACAAAAGAATATTACTGTATAAGTTTAATGCAATAATATGCTGTTGTCCTGGAGAATTGTAAGAAAAATAATAACTGCTGAACTGAAGAAAGGAACAGCAAACTGAAGAGCTATAGCAAAGAAAGGAAAAAAGTGGAGAAGACGTAAGAAAGGATGCGTTATATTATATTATGTAGTCCCTAGGAGACAAAAAGAAAAACATGAAAAAGAAAGTCGCCTGCTGACACATAGCGAATTTTGTCAGTTTTTAATTGTTTCTTCTATTGTGTAAGTTAAATACATAGTAAACTGTATGTAATTCCACTCCTTAGAAGTCCTAAGTGCGAACATTTTCACGATACATGAAAATTGGTATATGTAGCTTAAAAATCTGCTGATTACATTTGCTATAATGTTACGGTACTATACTTCTACAGTCCTGTAACTTAACAGTCTCAATAAAATAATTAATCATTCCAGTTCCTTGTATGACTCTATTAACAACTGGTTTACTGCATATACTACGCTGAATGAGTCGTTTCCCCCACCTGTCTAGGCAAATGCCACGTTTTCTAACCGACCGTTTCTCAGAACCGTTATGTACCATTATTTGAGACACGAACAGCACAAAATACACGAATTTCATGAGTGTTGCACACCTTTTCCATCTGCAGGTGAAGACGACCGTCTGGCGACAGGTAGTTGATACGACCCTTGAAATCACGGCGTTGCCTTTGAGTGTGCGTGCAGAGTGCGATTGACGGTGACTCTTGAAAGATCACCACCCGCTGTACTAGGGTACTGTGCTCAGGCTTCCAGATGCCTGCTAGTTTCTAGAAAGGAACATTATTATAATATATAGCGTTCGCTGTAAAGAAACTTTCTCCAACAGCAGAACTGCAAGCTAAAAACTCGAAACTAATATCTTGCTTTTGAACAGTAATTCTCTCATCAACTTACCAGTTCCTCTAAATCACTTTCCAAAATCGACCGAAGTTGTTCCTGCATACTTCATTGGACTAGTAGCCCTGGCAGAAATAAAGTGAGTGAGAACGACTTACTCGCAGACGCAGCATTATGATCGAATATCTATGATCAACAAAGGAGTTTTAAGAGTCAGCCACACACGTTCGGTTTGAGTCCATACAACAGCAACTAATTCGGCGAAGCATAATGGTGATGAAATTCTGTAGCATCCCTAGAATGATGAAGCCACAAACTTTAGGTAGATATGCGGAATACAATTGCAGATGTAGAGACAGATAACATTTTGACCGTGTGACATAACTAAAGTTAACAACAGGGGAAAGCAGTGAGTCAGACCTCAGCACTATCCTTTTTTTTTGGGGGGGGGGGGGGGGGGAGGATTCTTCCCGATAGATTTACTGCAAACATTCCAGGAATAGGATTATTCTCAAATGGTTCACATGGCTCTGAGCACTATGGGACTTAACATCTGAGGTCATCAGTCCCCTAGAACTTTTTTTTTTTTTTTCATCAGTCTACTGACCGGTTTGATGCGGCCCGCAGCTAATTCCTTTCCTGTGCTAACCTCTTCATCTCACAGTAGCACTTGCAACCTACGTCCTCAATTATTTGCTTGACGTATTCCAATTTCTGTCTTCCTCTACAGTTTTTGCCCTCTACAGCTCCCTCTAGTACCATGGAAGTCATTCCCTCATGTCTTAGCAGATGTCCTATCATCCTGTCCCTTCTCCTTATCAGTGTTTTCCACATATTCCTTTCCTCTCCGATTCTGCGTAGAACCTCCTCATTCCTTACCTTAGTCCACCTAATTTTCAACATTCGTCTATAGCACCACATCTCAAATGCTTCGATTCTCTTCTGTTCCGGTTTTCCCACAGTCCATGTTTCACTACCATACAATGCTGTACTCCAGGCGTACAACCTCAGAAATTTCTTCCTCAAACTAAGGCCGGTATTTGATATTAGTAGACTTCTCTTGGCCAGAAATACCGTTTGTGCCATAGCGAGTCTGCTTTTGATGTCCTCCTTGCTCCGACGTCATTGGTTATTTTACTGCCTAGGTAGCAGAATTCCTTAACTTCATTGACTTCGTGACGATCAATCCTGATGTTAAGTTTCTCGCTGTTCTCATTTCTACTACTTCTCATTACCTTCGTCTTTCTCCGATTTACTCTCAAACCATACTATGTACTCATTAGACTGTTCATTCCGTTCAGCAGATCATTTAATTCTTCTTCACTTTCACTCAGGATAGCAATGTCATCAGCGAATCGTATCATTGATATCCTTTTACCTTGTATTTTAATTCCACTCCTGAACCTTTCTTTTATTTCCATCATTGCTTCCTCGATGTACAGATTGAAGAGTAGGGGCGAAAGGCTACAGCCTTGTCTTACACCCTTCTTAATACGAGCACTTCGTTCTTGATCGTCCACTCTTATTATTCCCTCTTGGTTGTTGTACGTATTGTATATGACCCGTCTCTCCCTATAACTTACCCCTACCTTTTTCACAATCTCGAACAGCTTGCACCATTTTATATTGTCGAAGGCTTTTTCCAGGTCGACAAATCCTATGAACGGGTCTTGATTTTTCTTTAGCCTTGCTTCCATTATTAGCCGTAACGTCAGAATTGCCTCTCTCGTCCCTTTACTTTTCCTAAAGCCAAACTGATCGTCACCTAGCGCATTCTCGATTTTCTTTTCCATTCTTCTGTATATTATTCTTGTAAGCAGCTTCGATGCATGAGCTGTTAAGCTGATTGTGCGATAATTCTCGCACTTGTCAGCTTTTGCCGTCTTCGGAATTGTGTGGATGATGCTTTTCCGAAAGTCAGATGGTATGTCGCCAGACTGATATATTCTACACACCAACGTGAATAGTCGTTTTGTTGCCACTTCCCCCAATGATATTAGAAATTCTGATGGAATGTTATCTATCCCGTCTGCCTTATTTGACAGTAAGTCCTCCAAAGCTCTTTTAAATTCCGATTCTAATACTGGATCCCCTATCTCTTCCAAATCGACTCCTGTTTCTTCTTCTATCACATCAGATAAATCTTCACCCTCATAGAGGCTTTCAATGTATTTTTTCCACCTATCTGCTCTCTCCTCTGCATTTAACAGTGGAATTCCCGTTGCACTCTTAATGTTACCACCGTTGCTTTTAATGTCACCAAAGGTTGTTTTGACTTTCCTGTATGCTGAGTCTGTCCTCCCGACAATCATATCTTTTTCGGTGTCTTCACATTTTTCCTGCAGCCATTTCGTCTTAGCTTCCCTGCACTTCCTATTTGTTTCATTCCGCAGCGACTTGTATTTTTGTATTCCTGATTTTCCCGGAGCATGTTTTTACTTCCTCCTTTCATCAATCAACTGAAGTATTTCTTCTGTTGCCCATGGTTTCTTCGCAGCTACCTTCTTTGTACCTATGTTTTCCTTTCCAACTTCTGTGATGGCCCTTTTTAGAGATGTCCATTCCTCTTCAACTGTACTGCCTACTGCGCTAATCCTTATTGCTGTGTCTATAGCGTTAGAGAACTTCAAACGTATCTCGTCATTCCTTAGTACTTCCGAATCCCACTTCTTTGCGTATTGATTCTTCCTGACTAATGTCTTGAACTTCAGCCTACTCTTCATCACTACTATATTGTGATCTGAGTCTATATCTGCTCCTGGGTACGCCTTACAGTCCAGTATCTGATTTCGGAATCTCTGTGTGACCATGATGTAATCTAATTGAAATCTTTCCGTATCTCCCGGCCTTTTCCATGTATACCTCCTCCTCTTGTGATTCTTGAACAGGGTATTCGCTATTACTAGCTGAATCTTGTTACAGAACTCAATTAGTCTTTCTCCTCTTTCATTCCTTGTCCCAAGCCCATATTCTCCTGTAACCTTTTCTTCTACTCCTTCCCCTACAATTGCATTCCAGTCGCCCATGAGTATTAGATTTTCGTCTCCCTTTACATACTGCATTACCCTTTCAATATACTCATACACTTTCTCTATCTGTTCATCTTCAGCTTGCGACGTCGGCATGTATACCTGAACTATCGTTGTCGGTGTTGGTCTGCTGTCGATTCTGATTAGAGCAACCCGGTCACTGAACTGTTCACAGTAACACACCCTCTGCCCTACCTTCCTATTCATAACGAATCCTACACCTGTTATACTATTTTCTGCTGCTGTTGATATTACCCGATACTCATCTGACCAGAAATCCTTGTCTTCCTTCCACTTCACTTCACTGACCCCTACTGTATCTAGATTGAGCCTTTGCATTTCCCTTTTCAGATTTTCTAGTTTCCCTACCACGTTCAAGCTTCTGACAGTCCACGCCCCGACTCGTAGAACGTTATCCTTTCGTTGATTATTCAATCTTTTTCTCATGGTAACCTCCCCCTTGGCAGTCTCCTCCCGAAGATCCGAATGGGGGACTATTCCGGAATCTTTTGCCAATGGAGAGATCATCATGACACTTCTTCAATTACAGGCCACATATCCTGTGGATACACGGTACGTGTCTTTAATGCAGTGGTTTCCATTGCCTTCTGCATCCTCATGTCATTGATCATTGCTGATTCTTCCGCCTTTAGGGACAATTTCCCACCCCTAGGACAAGAGAGTGCCCTGAACCTCTATCCGCTCCTCCGCCCTCTTTGACAAGGCCGTTGGCAGAATGAGGCTGCCTTCTTATGCCGGAAGTCTTCGGCCGCCAATGCTGATTATTTATCAAAATTTAGGCAGTGGCGGGGATCGAACCCGGGACCGAAGATGTTTTGATTATGAATCAAAGACGCTACCCCTAGAACTTAGAAGTACTTAAACCTAACTAATCTAAGGACATCAAACACATCCATGCCCGAGACTGGATTCGAACCTGCGACCGTAGCAGTCGCGCGGTTCCGGACTGAAGCGCCTAGAACCGCTCGGCCAGCGCGGCCGGCGATTATTCTCATCAGGAAACCAACGCCCTCAACGGTACCTCAGATATACTTGTAGAAGTTCAAGAGCCAGAGAGAGTATGTGAGAACGCTGAACTTAATATGTTAATGGAGAAGAAAATATAATAATCTTGCGGAACTGTAGCATTGTAGTAGGGAAAAGAATCGCAGGTTCGAATCCTGTCTCGGGCATTGATGTGTGTGATGTCCTTAGGTTAGTTAGGTTTAAGTGGTTCTAAGTCTAGCGGACTGATGACCTCAGATGGTAAGTGTCATAGTGCTTAGAGTCATTTGAGCCATTTTTAGCAATAATATGATTAATATCGTCACTATGCAGGTATAGGTATTTTTGACGTAGGCTCGGATGTTGTCTGAAAAAGAGTCGTCCGTCCGTCGTTACCCCGTAATTGTTTGAGTTAGTGTAATAACCTTGACATCGACCTCACCAGTTCGTAGCTCTACTGAGCCAATACCTCTCTCCACTTACAAGCTCGTCAGAAACGGAAGATTTCGCATTCGAGACTCGCTGTTGGAGGTGAGTAAACAGATGACATGTTGTATCTCTTCAGGCTTTCCCCGCGAGATCTTGATATGTGGAATAATCGGGTCTACTGCCGAATGTTTGTGTCGCTCTGGCACAATATTTCGGCCACGTAACTCGTTGCCTTCTTCAGGTGCTACCTGAGACTGCCGTATTGGAGGATCTTGTCCAGTATTTATGCCAGGGGGCGCTGGGCGCTCTGTTTGTCGTCCGCGCCCGCCTGGCGCTGCTTGTAAGGTGTTGTTGTCTCTTCCCCGGTGCTGCCTCGGTAGCCCGCGCCCACTTGGTCGGGCGTTCCGTTCGCGGTCCGCGCCTGCCTGGTGTTGCTCCTAACGGTTCTGGCCCTTCCCTGGCGCTCCCACGGACGTCCGAGCCCGCCTCGTCCACCATCTGCAGTTGTGGCAGCTGTCTAAGGGCTGTCTCAGAGCTGCCACAGATGGCGACCAAGTCGGGCGCGGACGTCCGAGGGAGCACCGGGGAAGAGACCTTACAGCGCCAGGCGGGCGCGGACGGCAAACATAGGGCCCAACGCCCTCTGGGCATAAATACTGGACAAGATCCTCCAATATGGCAGTGTGGGCGTTCGATTCTGTATGGCATGAGGGGCTTCTCTTCAAGCTCTTGGACGTCGGTGTGCCCCTGCCGCATGTCCGTTTCTTAAAATCTTACCTCGACGACAGAAGCTTTCATGTACGCACGGAGGACCTGTCGACGCGCCACTGGGTCAGGGGCGGAGTTCCCCAAGGCTCCGTCCTCGGCCCCATACTGTACAGAAGACATGCCGCGAGTGGACAGGGTCCACCTCGCCCTCTACGCGGATGATACAGCGATGTACACGCGAAGCATGAATGCAGCTCTGCTCCAACGATGCATGCAGGCAGCAGCTGACACACTTATTCAGTGGGCCAGGAGGTGGCGCCTCAGCTTCGATGGGGCTAAGACGCAAGCCCTCCTCATCACCAAGAAACATATCCCAGCCGACCTACCGCAGATCACCATCAGGGGAACTGCCATACCTTGGGGCAATACAGCCAAGTTCCTGCGTGTGACGCTGGATAGAGGGCTCACATGGAGACACCATATCGACGATATCGTCAAAAAGATCAGGGATAGAATGACTCTACCCCTTCCTCAATCCGACACCTGCGCTCCCGCCAGAACTGGGTGTTGCGCTTTGTCTTATACGCCCACTTATCGACTACGCCGCTGTGGTTTGGGGCAATGCTGCAGCGACCCACGTCGACTGACTCCAGAGACTTCAGAACCGGATTCTACGTCTGGCTTTGCACCTCCCTCGGGACTTCCCGTCGGACAATCTTAACCGATTCTCCAACATCCCAACTGTTCGCGGCAGGTTTCGTCAGGCTGCACGGCTCTTTTACGAGAAGAACGCGCGGTCCGAAAATCCGCTCCTTCGAGCATTTGGCCACCAGGTACAGCGTCTCAACCAGATGGCTCCACGTGCTTCGCGACCACTGAGTTGCCAGCACGTCCAGAACACCGTCCCAGCAGACTGACAGGAAACAACACAAGAAGTAAGAACACATCACACGCACCGTCAGTTTGGAGGAATAGCCTTCCGGCTTAGACTCCACCGACCCACAGGGGCTCATCTGTCCCTGTCAGGCAGCAGCAGCAATACGGCAGTGTCAGGTAGCACCTGTAAAAGGCAACGAGTCACGTGGCCGAAATATTGTGCCAGAGCGACACAAACATCCGGCATTAGACCCGATTATTCCACATGTCAGATGACATATTGTCAGTGTGCTACAACGTTCTTTGCAGATCTCGGAGGCTGCGACGTCGCAGCAGCGGCGCCGGAGCACTGGCGCCGTCGCCACAGCGCGGCTGATGTGGAGGCGCGACGCCGTGACGTCATGAACAGCAGTGGTGCGGACAGCCAGAACGCGACAGCGGCGGACACGGCGTGGGCGCGCGACGAGGCGCTGGCGCGCGTCGAGCTGGCCACGCTGTCCCTCATCCTGGCAGTCACGCTGCTCGCCAACAGCGCCATCCTCGCGGCGCTGCTCTCCAGGAGGTGAGACCCACTACCAGCTGCCGGACACCTCTTCATTTCTCCCTGTACCTGCCCTCACTGCCACACTCTGCCGTGAGGCCCTCCCTCCCCCGGCCACTCACTTTTTACGTCTCACATCAAACCTGCTGGGTGGGCCACAAATAACATACTATCAAGAACACAGTTTGGATTTCTGAAGGGTTCTGATATAGAGAAGGCTATTTACACCTGCAGTGAAAATGTACTTAATTCATTAAATAACAGATTACAAACAGCAGGTATTTTCTGTGATTTGTCAAAGGCATTTGATTGTGTGAACCACAACATCCTTTTAAATAAATTAGAATTCTGTGGTGTCACGGGCAGTGCTGCAGAATGGTTCAAGTCATACCTCGCTAACAGGAAACAAAGGGTGTCAGTGCAAGGGCTAGTGAATTAAGTCATCAGTCAACATCAGAATGGGAAGAAATTACATGTGGTGTCCCACAGGGATCCATCTTAGGGCCATTGCTTTTTCTTGTATAAATTAATGATCTCTCATCAGTTACACTGCCAGAAGCAGAGTTGGTTTTGTTTGCAGGTGACACAAGTATTGCAATAAATAGTATGTCGAGTATAGTTCTAGAAAGATCTGCTACTGACATTTTCATGGATATTAATAAATGGTTCATAGCAACTCACTGACATTAAACTTTGAAAAGACTCACTGTATGCAATTCAGAACCTGTAAGAGGTTTCCACCCTGCATATGCATAAAGTATGAAGAAGAGCAGATAGAAGAGGTTGACAGTCTTAAATTCCTGGGATTACAACTTGATACTAAATTCAGTTGGGAGGAGCACACCACAGAACTGCAGAAACGCCTTAACAAATCTGTATTTGCAATTTGAGTGTTAGGTGACATAAAAATGAAAAAGCTTGCATACTTTGCCTACTTTCATTCCATAATGTCATATGGTATAATATTTTGGGGTATCTCTTCAAGTCAAACAAAAGTTTTCAGAGTCAAAAAGCGCGTAATACGTGTTATTTGTGGAGTAAATTCATGGACGTCCTGTAAAAACCTCTTCAAAGAACTGGATATACTAACTACTGCCTCTCGGTACATTTACTCCTTAATGAAATTTGTCCTAAATAATATATCTCTTTTTCCAACAAACATCTCAGTTCATACATACAATACCAGGAACAAAAATGATCTGCACAAGGACTTAAAAGCACTTACTTTAGTTCAAAAAGGGGTCCACTACTCAGGAACACTCATCTTAAATAATTTACCAGCAAACATAAAAAATTTAGTTACAAATAATGATCAGTTTAAAAGGAGCCTGTAAGACTTACTAGTGGCCAACTCCTTCTACTCCATTGACGATTTTTTTAATAGAAACAAATGATGTATTGTATATATTCATTCCATTAGTATTGTTATTTCAGCCAAAAAAAAAATAATATTGACGTTCCACATCCACGAGGATCTCCTCAGCACGGATCTATCGAACGAAAAACTAATCTAATCTAACAACAAATAAACTTACAGATTTGGAATAAACACAATAACCAACTTGTGAAGACAGGGTGTATACCACCCAGGACAACCGGGAGATCCGGGAAAAACCCTGGAAATTTTTCATCAGGAATAGAACCGGGAAAAACCCGGGAATTTTTTAGAATTCCGGGAATTTTTCATTGTTCTATTTTTCAGTTAAATTTTTGTAATTGTCACTGGTAAGAACCGATACTCTAACGAAGGATATTACTGTATCCCGATACTGCAGAATAATACTTCAACAATAAAACATAAACGAGAGAAAATAATTTAAATTGTAAAGGAAATGCGCCATATACAGCGACACACATTGCTTATGCAAGCGTCTGCCAACAGCAAAATGTGCCAAAGGCCTTAGAAAGACTATGCAGTACTTCATAACAACAAATTGCCTCCGATGAGCGTGAAGTCACAACTGTTTACATTAGATTCGTTTTAGCAGTTACGAGCGGGCTCATACGCATTCGCAGTTGAGTCGCGTTTGAGCAGTAGATTCTCCGGCATCTGGCTACAGGAATGTGGCTGTTGGCTGTGCAAGCAGTCGCAGCAAGCAGCTACATGCTACCGGGAAAGAAGAGGTTCCAGATTCATATTCTTGAGGAAAAAAAACTTGTTTCACAAAGCGCCTAGCGTCCAGCGCACGTTTGTCTATCGATTATTCATATGATTTTGAAACGCTGCCCTGTTGCTTTTTGAACATTTTTGAACACAAGTTGATTTCTGAATGAACCATAAGTTGATTTTTGAAAGTGTGTATAGTGTACGAGATGTCTTAGATGTCTCAGGAGAATCATCGTTGCATCTAGAAATAAACTTTCCGCAGACAAATGGGGACGTGGCTATACGAACTGGGAGGAGTAAAGCCGAAAGGATGAATGCCAATCGCTGTCTGATTATGTGGTTCATTGGGTTTGCGAATGATCAGCGTTGTTATAATTACTATCGAAATCCATAGATTCAGACTACCAGAATGGAAATAAACGACTGACAGGACTAACAGGTGAGAAAGATTACGTACTATCTTCTCGGTGCATCCAAAAAAAATGAAATTTTGACAGAAAATGTTTGGCCAGGTCGCTACACCAGTAAGAACCAGTTATACAGTCCCCGGCTAGCAGCCGCTTAAGTTCTATTCTAGAAGTAAAGCGAAAAACGTGTTGTACGAACACTTAATAAGGCCTAACTGGAAAACAATTTGGCGATAACTAAACCTGTGATTCTGGCAGGGTTAGTGAAGTTAATTGGCGAACAAATTTTGACAATGGCAGGAATAGCTGCAGAATTGGTGATGATAAGATTGTTTGTTGGAACGAGGAAGGAGAAGAAACGGGGACATCACGCAAATTATGGAAGGATAAGACGATTTCAAATTTATATAAAGTTTCTTAATACTACTTTTCGATCTCATGCTTGAGAAGCTGGTATTTATGAATGATATGTGAAACTATTTCCTAACATAATTATTTTTGCTTGTAGTAGGCCTAATAGGGATTTGATATTGGCACTTCGTGAATTATAGTCTGTCGTGTTATAAAAATGGCCATTTGTGCCAAAAAAGTCTCGTTTATTTGGTGTGTCTTACAAAACTGCTCCAATATTAGAAAGGCCTATTTTGTTTTATCTAGCAGACAGTGACAAAGTAGACGTAACCAGATCGGGAAACCACACTAGTCTTGGTTATTATTTGTGTTAACAGATTTTTCAGTATTAGATAACGACATTTCGATTTTTCATGTAGCGAAACGTTTGACGAGCTTTGATGAGGTAATAGATTCTTTCGCAGAAAGGAAAGCACGCCATGTAAAGCTGTAGCAAGATTAAAGAGAAAAAATTGTAGGAGCTGAGGACTGAAGAAATATGTACTGCCTTGCTTGTCTCTTGTCTTTACTGGTTTTACGTATCCTATATTTAATTCTATGTCACACAGGAAAAATGGTTCAAGTGACCCTGAGCACTATGGGTCTTAACTTCTGAGGTCATCAGTCCCCTAGAACTTAGAACTACTTAAACCTAACTAGCCTAAGGACATCACACACATCCATGCCCGAGGCAGGATTCGAACCTGCGACCATAGCGGTCGCGCGGTTCCAGACTGTAGCGCCTAGAACCGCTCGGCCACACCGGCCGGCCAGTGAATGTAATTCCAAACCGGCCGGCTGTCACACAGAATAACAAGTTATTGGCTAATAGGCAATAAAGAATCGAAATTTTCTAAAGAGTTCTTGTTCTTCAGGTTACAAATAATCCCATCCAGTATTAATATTGAGATTTTTTTTAAGAGGGACAGGCTGTCAAACCGACCGACTGGGAGCAGGAGAGGCACCACAGGAATTTCAATTTCCATTACCCTGTATATAGATTGATGGCATCCATTAGAAAATATACACGTTTCAATTCATCAGAGCGAAATACAGTGACGTGCGATAAAAGAATGCTTTATGAAGAGGCGTGGCACTGCACTTTTACACACTTAAGACCAAATAACATGTCTTACATTTCCTCGAACACATATGTTTTATGTTTCAGACTTTTCAGAAAGATGTGCGCTACAAAGTGAACATATTTTTGAAAATTTGATTTTTTTTTTTTTTAGTGTTGACCCGCTTCGCAAATATCGTAGATCCGAGTTGTAGTGGATAGTCTCCAAGTGACCCGTGTTTACATTTAGCGATTTTGCTGTTTCCCTTTCGTTTACCCTTACATCATAATGTAGCCGGGAGCTATCACGTGAATTAAAATGCATTCACATAATTACGGAGGGCTAAAATATGTCATTAGTTTAAGATTTTATTTTATTTCCACCTTTCTGTCAAGCATTAATCGCCTTGCAGAACAATTAAGTTATTTTTGTCTGTTTGCTAAAGAAATTTTACTTTTATTAACCTTTTCCGCAGAGACAGTCAATGCATTTGAAACGAAATGTATTTCAAACGAAATTTTTAATTCCACAGTACTGGCTAGTTTCAACTGTTCGCTGCATTTCAAGTGCACGTTTTCATCTTCTAGAACGTATAGCATTATGCCATAATAAAGAACCAAACATGATGTAGTACAGTGCTGGTGCTCCAACAAAATTTACATCCCAAAAACCACACTGAAAAGCTTAATATCAGGTCGAGGTCTACTTCACTGTGAATCTGAGGATACGATGTGCACTTTAAGTATGCACTTTGAATGTGCACATTTTAGTATCCTCTGATGTCTTGTTTCTTTTGTGACATAATGTATGATCTTTCAATGTTTTGCACGTACATACATACGGGCTTCCTACATCATGGTAGCTGCACAAGCGCGGTGTCGCCTGTTATCTGTGCTCTCTGGCAGCTGCTGAAACGAACCTATTTCTAACAGGTCGAGTGAAAATATTGCGAATAGTGGTTTGAAAAGCGTTACTTTCAAAGTAAATATCCTTTTACGTAATTTGAAGTATGTGCAAGAATGTACTGTAAGATGGCAAGAACTATGCCCCTTACATGAAGTCATTAAAGATCATGTAACTCACATTGAGCGAACAGTAGGGCTGAACAAAAATGACTGACAAGACACAATGCATCTTGTAGAGGGTATAGTATGGACGTATTGGAATAATTAATGTTGGGTGATGGTTGTAAAGTAATTCACACGACATGAAAACTTTGTGGAAATGCGTCGATTTACTGGAGACTAGTTTATCCAAGGGAAGTATTCAGAATTGACCATGGCCGGCGGGCGAGCGGCGAAGGGAAGCGACAATAGGTAGCTTAGGGCGGCTGAAGCTCTGAGAAAGCGGTAACAGGGCGTGGCCTCCAGCTGCCTTAAGATGAGTGACAGAGAGTGGGTGGTTGACCCCATGCTGGTGTACCAGGAAGCAGATGGAGAACTTGTACGCCTGTTGATAAATGTCTGTCGTCCCGTTTTCAGTGAAACATGCGAGAAAGCCGTGCCTAGCTATGGTGGAGTGGTCAACAGAGGTCAAAATATGTGTGTTCGTGACTATAGCAACTTCACGCTGAATTCACGGTCCGCAGAGTCTGAAGTAAATCAGGTGAAGAGCGACAGAATGAAATATGCCGGCCTCCGATGAGAACATAGGACCAAGGAATTTGAAGTACTCTCCTGGGAGTCAGAATTCCGGAAAAATTGGTGTTTTGTGCAGACGCTAACGTTGATGGGTGGCCTGAGAGGAGCTAAATAGCAGAAGTTGAGAGGAAGGGAAATTTTGTGGGAATTTGTTCACTTCCCAGAGCAGGCATTGGTCGGCACTGGGAAGCGACACATAAATAACGCGACTTGCGCTGCAATTGGCGTAAGTGATTTTGCTGGAGGGGAAACCGAGGTGAAGAGCGGACTGGGAGAAGTCCCTGTAGAGGTCTTCCATTCCCAGCTTGCCTAGAGTGCGGACGTGGCGTTCTTTACTCAGCTTGCCTGAGAGAGAGTGAGCATCTCTGCAGTTTAGGACTTAGCAAACGGAACGATTGAGCTTGGAGGTAGAAAGTTTTCGTTCAGCTATGTACTGAGCAAGATAGCTAGAAGTGAATAGATGAGCGCAGCCTTGCAGCACCATGAGGTTGGCCGACGTCCGCAAAACGACGACGCCCCGCCACGCTGAATTCGGTGATATTGCGCCCGTTCCAGCCACTGATTAATTTGTTGGATCACGTCGGCAAAGTTTCCATAAGGATTTCATGAGCCGTGTATTGTAGAATTCTTCTCGCACTTCGCATTACGCCTGGGTCAGTCGATAGGAATTACTGTTGATTTATCGCGCTTTACTCCACGTAAACGCAATTTATTACCACTGCCTGTTAGGAGAGTCATGTAATGTGATGATTGAAGGTCGTGAGTTAAAATAAATCGGTGCTAATCGACTGCATCTGTTTTCAATCAAGTAGTTGAAATCCCAAGCCACTTTCTTAATTAATTTCATGTTCAACATTTGCATCTGGTGTTCAATAGCTGAATATAACATCAATGTGCACCCCTTTTTAATGAAAAAGGGATCAATTCTGAACCAATTAATGTCAACACTGCAACCGTAGTTCAATCAGGAGTCACAGGGCCTTATTACTTTCTTTGCGTTATCCGACATTGAGGCAGTTTTGCACTCCCTGTTCATCTGTTAGTCAATTACCTGGGCTGAACACACACCAAAACCAGATAAGTGATGGGTGGGGTGTTACAGTACCATGAATTTCTTAAATCACAGAGCATTTGACTCTCATTTAAAAATCAGCTCTTTGATGACGAGCCATTTAGAAGAATTTAGTACCCTGAAAATCAGACATTTGTCATTATTTAAAAATTTACTGCCACATTTGTTTGATATATCTTAAAGTGTAACATGCGCAAGAAAGATCAACATTATATCCGAAATCTTAGCTTCTCTTGCAGCTTATTAATCTTAGAGACCAATATTATATGTGAAAGCTTTGCTTTTCTTGTAGCAACACTATGTATATTAATTCAAACTATTAACTTTTCCTTTTTGTGTGTTTGTGCTACGTAACAGTGATGTTGCTGTTGGCTAACTATATACTCTGAATATCCGCTGTCATCGGCTGGCGAGATCACATGACATGAGCTATGACTGGCTTACGGAAGCGCATAGCAACCTCGATTTCAATGTTTCGGAAATTAACATGCGGTGTTTGGTGGAATCCCAATGTATACTTCCGTAACACGAAAATACGCAACGTACATGTTGTTGCACATGTCCAAAATGTGTCTTTTTCTCTGAATTTCATTTTCTAAAGTGCCGGGAAATTCTAGCCCGTGTGTAAAACCTTAACCATTCAAAGGATTGATAAGGGAAAATATACTGTCACTTAACACGGAAAAAGTGTATTTTTAACCGGGAAATCCGGGGAAAATCCGGGAATTTTTCTTCCTTGTCTGCGTATACAGCCTGGAAGAACAAAAGTAAAAACTTTCTTGACTAAGTGAATGCTCAAACATTCAGAGCTCCAACAAGTAACAGTCACAGGGTGAATCCCTTTAAAATCTGTACGAATGACTTATCTAATATTGGCACTAAGTCCGACGCCTCCGAAGTGTAGGAGAAGTAGCAAAACAGAATATCAAGTCCTCTCCACTCGATGTCGTCTCGTTTGACCAGACCCTTTCCACGTCACCGGCGAAGAGTAGAAGAACTGGTCGTGGTGGTGCTTCGTCCAGCCGAACTCTGCCCAATGTGGCTGACTGCGCTGTAATTGCTGGCTTCCATCGCGGTGCGAGCCTAAATAGTCGGCTCGTGGAGTAACACTTATGTTTAATTCGCTCAAACTTAGTTTCGGCGGAAGCAAGAAATAGATCGGCCTGCTCTCGTGGAGCTGCTGCTGGTCCGGCTACAGGTGTCGCCCGCGCTTGATCTGCTAGTAAGCTGACCGGTTTCAATTTCCGCCTCGTGATGACTGGGGTGCCGTCATCGTGAAGTATGTTGCGTGGGTCGCCGTTGACGTCTGTTGCACTTGCCGCCACTATAGGTCCAAAGTTCAGAGTGAGGCATTGTGATAATGAGTGCACGTAAAAGCACCGTAGTTGCTTTCTGAAATGTGACACAAAGCTGACTGTAAAACCTCCTCAAAACAATGCAATGGTCCTTTCAGAGCGCTGTAGATGGTGTAGAACTGGTACGAGATGGTCATGTGGTGCTCCACCATAGACGAAGCTTGTAGCAGTGAACTGAATACTTGAATGAAAACAGCGCAATAAGGTGGATGGACATACAGATGCAAAGAAGGACGTGTATGTTTCGATAATTAATAGACCAAAAAATGTAGAAAGTTGCCCGATTTGTTCATGTATTAATGCAATTCCTCCAATATCTCTACAAGTAATGACGTACCAATCACGGCCATGTAACACGGTGTATAACCAGTGCTTGTAAAAGATTCTAACTGACAAAGAACGGAGAGGAATGTCTCTTCCTGTCAGTGACAGCTGGTTTCAAACCCAGCAGGAACTTCTGCTGCCGGCCGCGGTGGTCTCGAGGTTCTAGGCGCGCAGTCCGGAACCGTGCGACTGCTACGGTCGCAGGCTCGAATCCTGCCTCGGGCATGGATGTGTGTGATATCCTTAGGTTAGTTAGGTTTAAGTAGTTCTGAGTTCTAGGGGACTGATAACCACAGCAGTTGAGTCCCATAGTGCTCAGAGCCATTTTGAACTTCTGCTGTCAGAGGTTGCAGGTCCGGCTCACCCAGGTTCCTAGCGAACGCCCCGAACTGAACAGTACACAATAAGCATTTTGTAACGATTCATGTTGAATGTTACTTAACTTAAGTGTCTTCTGCCTGGTCCACTGATGAATAAATGCGAAATTTTCATGATTCACAAAATTTATTCACATTAATTGACATCCGAACTGCACACTCGTCATGTAAACAAAACACGTACAGACTTCGATGATCTCTTTGACTTCCAAAAGTAACTTCAAAATTGACTCCTCGCAGTATCGCTGCATCGCTTTATATAGAATTTTAACAATATCTTACAAATAAAGCATTATTAATTTTGTACAATTTATATGTTACGATTAAAATTTACAAAACATAAAGAAACTGATGTTACAGCCGAATAAGGTATAAAAACAATATTCAATGACAATCTTTTATAGTAATTAGTTTTCCATAAGAAAATCATTCTGAACTTTAATTACAATAATGTCTCTCGTATTATTTTAGTTACGTAATTAATTACAGCTTGGATTTGGTTACTAATATTCAATGGTAGTAAGAGCTCGAGCTTTATCCGATTACATACATAAATTGCACAAATAAGGCCTTAAATTCTGGAAATTGGAAAACTGTGAGATGTAAACAATTGGAGAGTTAATTAGAAATGTAATTACAAAGAATATTAACTGCAGAGGAAGGCATAAAAAAAATAACAAATGAAAATACATCGCTTGGTAGTAGCTTTTAAGCTGTTTCCCAAGATAGTGAGGTCTTCTGTTACTGGATTTTTAGATTCCCATTTTGTTAATTACAAGCACTGATTGTTCATTCTAACATCTCTGCAGTCTTTAGTTATTTATTTCTAAGGACTTATTACTTCCATTTCTTGATGAGCTACTTAATGTAATATATGTACATAATTTTATCAATGACAACAATCCACCGATAATTATGACAATGCACGTCCTTCCAGAACATTCCATATGCTTTCGCAATGAATATCAAGTATTTTATCAAATAGGACAGAATGATATATATAAAGACACACTTACAGGGCCTTAGGAAGCACTGCATTGTCCGATAATTATCCGGATGCATATAAAGAAAGGCGGTATCGGACATTTCATATGAGTCCTGGGTGAGGTTGTACCGTACATTGTTCAACATGGAGCTCCGCAGCAGACCACCCCTATTTGTTCACATGTTGACCGAACAACATTGTCAGTTTCGATTTCTGTGGGCACGCGACCATCTGGATTCGACCATCGACAATGGAAACGTGTCATCTCTTCGGATGAATCACATTTTTGCTGCACTAGGTCAATGGTCGTCTCCACAAACGCCGCCGTCGAGACGAACGGCGGGTCAAAACGTGCAGCGCGCTAGGGACGCAGGCTGGTGGGAGCAGTACTATGCTATGGGAGACATTCTCCTGCGATTGCCCGGGACCTGTGGTAGTAATCGAAAACGCACTGACATCTGCGAACCACCTGCATCCCTTCATGCTTGATGTCTTCACCGACGGCAATGTCATCTTTCAGCAGTATGTTTCGGAGCCATAAGTGTGCTACATTGATTTGAGGAGCATTGTAGTAAACTCGTGTTGATGTTTCGACAACAAAATTCTCGTGATGTAAATCCTACGGAATTCATCTGGGCCACGACCAGGCGCCATCACCGCACATGCAAATCAGTACTCCGTTATCTACGCGAATTACATGACATTTGTGTAGATATCTAAGGTCACATACCTCCACAAACCTACCAACAAACTATCGGATCCCTAGTACGTAGAATTAATGACGTATTTCGTTCCAAAGATGGACAAACAAGCTATTAATCAAGTGGTCATAAAGTTTTAACTTATCAGTGTACTTGAAATAGGCCTGGAGATATGTGAAGATTCTAGATGGATTACCTCATGGACCTACAGAGATTCCTCAATGACATATTGGATTTTAGGCGTACCCAAGAGCAGGTATAGTCTAGGATCACAATTTAGTAAAGATGAAGAGTAGGCTAGAGTTTTAAAGTTTGAAAGGGTCGTACGGAAGAATCATTGTGGAAAAGGGTGCGGTATTGGAGTTCAGAGGAATGATGGGATGCAACTGAATTTCTCTAAGGTCGCAGACATTTTGATAATCCATGCCCAGTAGGCAGCTGAGCCTAAGAGAAGCGGGCACTTCTAAAAGGGATAATCACGAACGGAAACAAATAGTAAGAAGGAAGGTATCCGAAACGAAACCTTGGCTAACAAACAAAAACTTCAATTGATCAACGAAAGAAGGAGTGCAAAGATGTTCAGTGATTTTCGGAGATATAGAAATGCAATAAAAGTGTCCAAACAACTTTCGGTGAAATTAAAAGCAAGAACGCAAATATGAGCAGTTAAATGAAAATTACACTGCCAAGCGCAGGGGAGAGAGATATAGGTTGAAAGAGTGCACTGATGGCCTGTATCAAGAGAAGGACTAGGCTGTTAATGTCACTGAGGAATAAATTGTAGTCTGTATGGAAGACATAGGAAACACAGTATTAAAATCAGAGTTTAATAGAAATTAGGAAGAATTACAATCACCTAAGGAAAAAGGTATAGTTAACATTCCTCGAGAATTTCTGAAATCATTGATGGAAGTGGCAAGAAAGACACGACTAAAGTTGTTATGTAGAATCTACGACTTCTGTAACATGTCATTACACCTCCGGAAAAATACCATCCACACAATCCAGAAAGTAGCAAGGGCAGGTAAGTTTGAGAAGATCACACCATCAACTTAACACCTCACTCGTCCATGCTACTGACGAGAATGACATACAGAAGGATGGAAAACAATATTAAGGATCTGAATAGTTTGACGTAAGGAAGGGTAAAGGAACCTAAAGGCAGTCTTTCTGCTTGATAATGGAAACAAGGTTCAAGAAAAATCAAGGCTTTGTATGATTTTTCTACGTGGAAAGAGCTTACGACAGTGTAAAAAAGTGCAAGATGTTCGAAAGTCTGAGAAGAATAGGGTTTAGCTAAAGGGAAAGATAGATAATATACAACACGTATAAGACGCAGAGAGAACAACATTAATGGAAGATCAGAAACGAAGCGCTCGTATTAAAGGTGGTGTAAGACAGTGATTAGTGTTTAGGCCCCATCATTCAACCTATACTTCGAAGTAGCAATGACGGTAATGCAAGAAAGGTTTAAGAGAGGGATTGAAATTCAAGATGAAATGATATCAATACTAAGATTCGCTGATGACGTTGTTATCGTCGGTGAATCTGAAGAGGAAATACATCCGTGATAAATGTAATGTACAGTCTAATAAGTACAAAACTTTGTAGCCTCCGCACTACATTTGCTTCTGCCTGAAATTTATCCCAACTTTACTTCCCACTCTACAAAAATCTACGTATTACCAAAACTATGTCCCCACAAAATGTTATCCAACTTAAACTCGTATGCTAACCTTTCACTGAACAGAACCTAATTTGAACTGCATTGTAACTGATCTCAATACAATTTATCTTTTTATTAAATGCGCGACTGAAGTAAAACAGTTATCTGACCCTAACTTGCGCTTACCTCGCGTCTTGATAATATTGTTGTAGATTTCTCGAAAACACAATAGCAAACAGCAAGTAGCCAGTGCGTATGCTAGATTTCTCAATAAAATTTCCAAACTATATCCAAACTGTGGGACGTGATAACGCGCAATGATAAACAGTGGGATGGAGAGAGCAGATATTCCTAAGAAATAATATTCCAAGAAAACGATTTTAGAATGAAGTACATAATCAAAAATACAGAGAAAAACGTCGCGTAGTCCCCATACATAACATACGTAGGCTTAACAAACTAACAATTATTTCAAGAGATTATTCTGTTAGCAGAGAATTTCCGTAAAAATCAAACAGATTAATCAGTTAAAATGTTAATGCAAGACTCAGGGAAGTCTTTCTCTTAGCTCTGAGCAAATGAAGAAAGTTAACTAGCTGACAGTAATCATTCCAGTAAAGTAGCTGCGCAATGCTGCAGCCTTACCTCAAACTTTTTCACTTCAAAAATAACATCTAATTCATCCTTGCTGTGCTTTACAATCAATCTTCCTTACTCTAACAGCCGGCCGCGGTGGCCAAGCGGTTCTAGGCGCTTCAGTCCGGAGCCGCGCGACTGCTACGGTCGCAGGTTCGAATCCTGCCTCGGGCATGTATGTGTGTGATGTCCTTAGGTTAGTTAGGTTTAAGTAGTTCTAAGTTCTAGGGGACTGATGACCTCAGATGTTAAGTCCCATAGTGCTCAGAGCCATCTGAAACATTTTACTCTAACAGACACAACTCCACACAGCATTATTAAATACGTCCATCACCCGCCACACTTCAACTAAGAATGTATCAGAATACGCTGAAGCAAAAACTGTGCCACAATAAGACCAAAGATTGTTTAACAGTAACGTAACTTGCTCCCTCTCTGTAACTTGCACATAAATAACATACAAAAATTAAAATGACATGACTAACTTACATATTCTCCACCTTCCCTCGGTAGTGTTTTGTATGAGAGTTATTTCAGATAGGAATGGGATGAGGACAAAATGATAAAAATGATGGATAGGAGCATACAAAACATGTTACAAATACAAAGTGAAAAATAGTTTAGAAGAATATGAATTAAAGAACTATAAGTAAAACATCTTTACAAAATTCGAGAACATAGAAATGACTTAGTCAATAGAATTAACCACAGCTAGGTTATCATGTTTCATTAGGTCTATCAAAACGTTCAGAACAAGACTGTTTTTAAAGTTTGTATGTCACATTTTGTACTGAAGTAGTATTGGTGACCTACACAGTCATTTTTGTTTTAGCACGATGAAAGTAGGTAAAAGAGTGTGTTTGTCACAAACAACCAAACTTTCATTTGCTCGTTGCAACAATGTCACTGTTGGGGCAACTTATGTGGAAGCAGGCTCAGTGAGACTAAACAGTTCTCAGCTGACAACCCCACCCCCACACAAACAGTAAAATGTCGTAGTATCTGCTTGAAGCAGACAGTAGATCCAATGATGCCTTCAAATCCAACTTGCAGCTTGTATCGGTGAAGTATGCCAACATTTGGCAAGAATGTCTCAGTATATAATCAACAGACATATATCTTCTGCCCTGGTCAGTAAGTTACGATTTGTTACATGTACAACATGTCATAATAAGACAAGAGTACTAAGATTTTACATAGTTGTGCATATGAAATGTGCATATAGTGTAATGGTAATAAGAGATTTCTATGTCTATAAAAATCTAAGAAAAAAATAGCATCTTGGTTTTACAGTAATGAATTACAGAAACATAAGACAAGTAAATCGTGTGAAACAGTGTACAGTAATAGACGTGATAAGGAACAGTTATTATCTGTGTACAGAATGACTTACAGAAAATTCTAAATCTAATGTAATAAATATGTGTGTATAAAATCTGTAAAAATACACAAAACTACATGGAATAAGGTAGTAAGAGACACACAAGGATAATGGTCACAAACATGAAATAAGCACATAAGGATAGTGGTAACACACAAAGATACCGAGAACACAAATACATAATTAGGAAAAAACATGGATTATGGAGTAACCGAGGTACTTTTTGCAGTCAGTCAAATGTCAGTCTATTATTATACTTCATATTGTCCATAATTAGCATGCTATATAGTTATATTTCATCCTATAGTTTCTGCACCTCATATTCATTTTTCTCATAATGTCATCAAACTTCCAACATATACCACTGTTTATTTGTATGCTTTTGCTTCTTTCTCTCGTATGTTTCATACTTTGTTGTAAGTTCGTATTATTTAGCTCCGTTGCCCTACCTAAACATTTGTCATCTTTGCCCTACTTAACCATTTCTCATGTTTCATTTTTGTAACCATTTCTTTGCTCTTTCTGACCTTTATATCTTTGTTTCCTTCTTAGACACCTTTCATGATTTCTTATACACTTTCCATGACTTATGAGAGCTCCCTACAGTACTACACTTATCATAATTATTATACTCATTGCGCCGCATGCTATTCTGACAATTTATACAGGGAGTATGCACTATAAAGAAACTCAATAAAAGACGTAATTGTAAAAGGCAAATACAAACTGAAAATTCCTTGCACTGAAGCAATGAATGTTATTATGTTACATAATATGTAAATAAAAGAAGACAGTTAGTCTGCAATGTCACATATGTTAGTAGAAAAATAGATATAAAAGAATCTTATCCTATACCATGGCAAAAAGGGTAAAGCGGAAAACTAAAAAAAAAAATTCATCATTAGTATCTCATGTACTCCCTGAATATTGTCTACCCATGTCACACCTCGCTAGTGATGAATTTCATTTTCCAAAATTTAAAATTTCCCAAATACCTAGATTAATGGACAATATTGTGGTCACATGCTTTCATACATACGTAAAGTTTATCTGTTAGACAACAGAATTCAGTAGAAGCTAAATTTTCGCGTGCATGTTGCTATGTAAAAAACAGAAAAAAATGTCACTCATCAGTAACAGCCGGCAGTCTGGAGCCGCGCGACCACTATGGTCGTAGGTTCGAATCCTGCCTCAGGCATGGATGTGTGTGATGTCCTTAGGTTAGTTAGGTTTAAGTAGTTCTAAGTTCTAGGGGACTGATGACCTAAGAAGTTAAGTTGTAGGGAAGGAGCCTACTCACGCCTTATAAAATTCACATCAGTCTTTCCATTGTGTGCCAGCCTAGTCCGCTGTAACTAGCTCTGACGTCATAAATGTTGCGCAATACTTTAAAAATCAAGTAAACAACCATAAATGTTTCTAGCACATCAGGACTAATACAAAATCAATATGTGTTGGATATCAGTTCAATAACTTTAACCATTTTCGAAATTTGGATGTTTTTCTGTAAAAATCATTGGCGCAACAGAAAAGAGCTAGAAACTTAAAAATTTATATTTAGATTCCTTTTGCATAATAATTTAATAGAAACAGTATTCTGGATCTCACAAATTAAAATTTTAGTTGAAATTCATGATTTTCTGGTTTTTGTCTTAGAAATTAAGGAAGCAAGATAGATTAAGTAGGCGAATAAATAAAGCTAGGATGTTTACATTTAAGTAGAAGGGAGATCCGCTATAATCATAAAAATGTGAGAAGTGTCAACAGAATAACTATAAACCTATAGCTATACCGTATCTCCAAGGAGCAAGTTCAGAGCTCGTCTACTGCGTGTAGTGTAATTAAATTAATTCTCTCGCCCAAAATATTTGACTTAGCCATGTCAGACTTTTATTATGATTACTTAGTTGTGTGCTGATTGCACAATTAAATTGAAAGCTTCATTGGCCATCAGCAAAGGAAGCAATGATTTATTCGATAACTTAAAGTGGTGCATTACTAGCCTAGCGGCTAGTCGGGAGAGCAGATTTGATCAGGCGTTCCCTTAGCCGTCCGCACCGCGGCTTTATATGTAAGAACGCTGCGCGAGAAAAGGAAGGCCCCAGTTCTCTCCAGATGCTGATTAGCGCACCACCTGTGCCGGAAGACGCGTCGCGTCGGTATCGTTGATATAAACAGCCTCGGATGCACGTAACCATGAAATCGTTTTCGAGTGAAGTGTTACTTTTGGGATGACGTTAATGATCTATCTTTAGTTTGCGTAAGTCGTATTTTCACGTGCCGCCGCAGGACAAACATTCTACCATTATTAGCGTGGCGTTTGATGAACATTATCATCAAATTATGGCGAGCATTCACTTAAACATTTAATTTGAACAGTTATAGTTGCATCAGCGCATTAGACTCTGAACTGCTCTGGTAGTTGGATTGTGTGGATTCCTTTTTGGTCGATTTTCAGAATATAGTGAATATTTTAGAGAGAATGGTTTTGATTATGAAATCTCCTAATTCCTCAAAGCTATAAGCTGTAGCTATAAATGTATTTCTCAGATGAAGTGGGCACTAGGAATTCTAATTACAGGCTTCACGTTTCGCTAATCACTTTCTGGTTGCCAGTTTTGTAGTTAGAGAGCCATTGTTGGGAATGGCAAACAACAGCATTAAATAAATAATAGGAACATTATTCTATTATTCCACCCGCCGCCCCACAAAGTCCCATAGTGCTCAGAGCCATTTGAACCATTTGAACCATCAGTAACAAAAAGAAAATAGACACCAACACAAAGACAAGTCACAAAAAGTTGATTGAGTTACCATATGCTAAAAGAGTGTGTATTAGTACATAGTAGCAAGAGTGCTGAGCCACATATTCGCAAAACATTTTTCGTGCACAAATAGACACAGAAATATATACTTATCATATTATTGTAACGTGTAACTTTTACATGTTGTGTTGTTCCAATGAAAAAAATTAAATATATGTATAGTAAAAAGGTTGAATAATTTGCATCAGATAATTATAAATTCCACATCAAAGAAATAACTGCGTCATCTCAAGTCACTTTACCTAAATTCAATATTATCATCGAGCCACATCTTTTCAAAAACTTACTCTTACGCTTATAAACTCGAAATACATCCACGTAGTATAAAAACTGACTGTTACAAGAAATAGGGTCCCTATTCCCTAACTATTACTCATTCACTCTTTCTCTTCATTAATTATCATAATCATTGCCTCATTCTATTACAGTGTGCATCATTAATCTCGTAATTGAGGTCTCACGTACATCACCAACATAAATCTCATTATTATATTACAACATTAATCATGTTCGCTGTCTTCGTCTTAATATACATTTCAAATAACGGTTCCGTGCTCTGTTTTCGTCCATTTATTTCCACATAAATAACACTTCATAGCTATAATCGTAAAAATTATAGTTCAGCAAACACAACTTGACTGCCTCAAAACAGATCCTAGGAAACTTCTTACATAAAAAATATTTACCACGCTTCTTTCCAGACAGCAAAATTAGTGTCCTAACAGCCTTTGTATCTCATCAAAAGTGGTAGAAAATGTTATGTCTGTATTACCATCGCTGTGTACAGCCAAAAATATTCCTCAAGCGAACAACACATCGCTGATAACTTGTGTATCCTCTCAGAATTGGTTTAAAAAATACTGTTAATGTTCATTTTATTATAAATTATTTGTCCTTATACGGATTCTAGGTGAAATTTCGGAGTTCCTAGCAGTTTGTTTAGCTTATGTGTCGTGGCGGCACATCGCTCGATTCGTTGCATGATAAATGAAGTTTGTTGCGCGACGACAGTCGCCCGATTCTCATCGAAAGCTTCCCGCTGCGCGACAGGATTCAAAAATGGTTCAAATGCCTCTGAGCACTATGCGACTTAACTTCTGAGGTCATCAGTCGCCTAGAACTTAGAACTAATTAAACATAACTAACCTGAGGACATCACACACATCCATGCCCGAGGCAGGATTCGAACCTGCGACCATAGCGGTCGCCCGGCTCCAGACTGTAGCGCCTAGAAATGCACGGCCACTCCGGCCAGCCGCGAAGGGATTCGCTTCGGCTTGCGGTACAATAGCATTGTTTATTGCTAACTATTTCTGTGCGCTGTAATGCAAGAAATATTTTCAATATAGGTGACATGTAGCTCTATCATCTGGGTACAACTTTAGTAAATAGGATTATATTATATATGTGGTTTGATATGTGAAACATGATGAACTCCCTTGCTCATGTGTGTCCGAACAGTTTCATTTTCCACTCCATAGTTGTGTACAGTTCTATGAATGCTGTAATGTCTCTTATATACAAGAGAGAATTTGTGACTAAGATGCTTGCTGTTACAAGACAGGGGAGGAGATTTACTAAGTATTTTCTGTCCAAACTGTAGTTTTTTGATGTTTACTTGTTCTTGCTGAGATTTCTCTCTTCTTTCTGCACCCCCTTTGACGTTTTAGCGCTATATCTACTATTTACTTATGACGTAGTTTTTTCGAAGCTGGAAATAGTATTAACTCCCTGATACGATTAGGTGTGGTGTCTTTGGTTACTAATCAAAACGTCCTCTGTCACTGTTTCGAAACACACCACCATTTAAATTTTGATTAACAATCAGCACTGGCGGCCGAAGACTTCCGACATAAGAGATCAGCCTCATTCTGCCAACGACTTTGTGAAAAAGGGCGGAGGAGCGGACATAGATTCAGGGCGCTCCCTTGTCCTTGGGGAGGGAAACTGCCTCTAAAGGTGCAAGAATCGGCAATGATTAACGACTTGAGGATGCAGAAGGCAATGGAAACCACTGCATTAAAGGCACGTAGCGTGTACCCATAGGACATGTGGCCTGTAACTGAAAAAGTATCACGATGATGACAATGTAAAATGGTGCAAGGTGTTCGAAATTCTGAGAAAAATAGGAGTAGGCCATAGGGAGAGCCGGGTAATATACAGTATGACAAGAGTCCAGAGAGAATAATAAGACTGGACGAAAAAGAGCGAAGCTCTCGGATTAAAAACTGTATAAGACAGGGATGTAGTTTCTCCATGCTACTGTTCACTCTGCACATCCAAGAAGCAATGACGGAAATAAAAGACAGGTTTAGGAGTGGAATTAAAATTGAAGGTGAAATGATATCAATGATACGTTTCTCTGATGACATTGCTATCCTGAGTGAAAGTGAAGAAGAATTAAATGATCTGCTGAACGGAATGAACAGTCTAATGAGTACATAGTATGGTTTGAGAGTAAATCGGAGAAAGACGAAGGTAATGAGAAGTAGTAGAAATAAGAACAGCGAGAAACTTAACATCAGGATTGATCGTCACGAAGTCAATGAAGTTAAGGAATTCTGCTACCTAGGCAGTAAAATAACCAATGACGCACGGAGCAAGGTGGACATCACATGCAGACTAACACTGGCAAAAAGGGCATCCCTGACCAAGAAAAGCCTACTAGTGTCGATTATAGGCCATAATCTGACGAAGAAATTTCTGAAAACGTACGGCTAGAGCACAGCATCGTATGGTAGTGAAACAGACTGTGGGATAACTGGAACGGAAAAGAATCTAAGCATTTGTGATGCGGTGCTACAGGCGAATGTTGAAAATTAGGTGGATTGATAAGGTAAAGAATGAGGACGTTCTGCACAGAATCTGAGAGGAAAGGATATGTGGAAAACAGTGAGAAGGAGAAGGGACAGGATGATAGGACATTTGATAAGACATCACGGAATGACTTCCATGGTACTAGAGGGAGCTGCAGAGGGCAAAAACTGTAGAGGAAGAAAAAGATTGGAATACACCCAGCAAATAATTGAGGACATAGGTTGCAAGTGCTATTCTGAGATGAAGAGGTTGGCACAGGAGAGGAGGAATTCGTGGCGGGCCGTATCAAATCAGTCAGAAGACTGATTTAAAAAAAAAACGAGAAACGGAGATAACGATGTAGAATCGTGTGGTAATTCACTGAGAATCTCTTGGAATGTGTGAATGTATTTGTCCAGACTCTGGTATTTACGATGACAATATACGAGGGTCGTCCACAAAGTAAGTTCCGTTTCTATTTTTATCCGCGGCAGCGCTACGATCGCAGTTCCGAGCATGCGCGTCAGTTACTATGACTCAAGGAGAAGACATGTACGCCATTTTCTGGTCGCTGCTGCCGACGTGTGCTTTGTAGTGCTCCTTTATAATGTCAACCGTAATTGAAAAAGCCGCCGCGTGTGAAATCAGATCTGTGATTCGTTTTCTAAGTACAAAGAAAGTTAAAGCAAAGGAAATTCATCGGAATATCTGTGAGGTTTACGGACAAAATGTTATGAGTGATTCAATGGTTAAAAGATGGGTCAGACTGTTCAATGAAGGATGTGATAAAGTGCACGATGAAGAACGAAGTGGACGCCCGTCTGTGGTTACTGATGAACTGGTTCACACAATTGAAGAGAATATTAAGCACAACCGTAGGCTTACACTTAGTGCCCTTCCTAGGGAAGTTCTGCAAATCTCACGATCACTAATTCATGAAACTGTTACTGAAAAACTGAAATTTTGAAAACTTTCCTCACGTTGAGTACCCAAAATTCTTACTGAACAACACAAAAGCAACGGACGGGCAGTGCACTTCAGTTTTTGACACGCTACAATGAAGAAGGCGATGGTTTTCTTTCTCGGATAGTCACGGGGGTGAAACTTGGGTATCGTACGACACCCCTGAAACAAAACGGCAATTAATGAAATGGAGGCACACTTTATCCGCAACGAAGGTTAAACCTAAGGGAATCTTGAAACCTCGAAAAGTCAAGTGCACCGCTTTTTGGGACAGCAGAGGCATTTTGCTGATTGATTTCTTACCACTAGGTCAAACAATCAATGCACATGGTTACTGCGAGACCATTAAGAAATTGCACCGCGCGGCGGCATTTTCAATTACAGCTGACATTTTAAAGAAGCGCTACAAAGCACAAGTCGGCAACAGCGGTCTGAAAATGTCTTCTCCTTGAGTCAGAATAACTGCCGCACATGCTCTGAACTGCGATCGTAGCGTTGCCGCGGATAGAAATAGAAACGGAACTTACTTTGTGGACGACCCTCGTATTCTGCAGAGATTGTTAATTTCTCGCATTCTGAAGGTTTTTTCTGAGGCTAATAGAGTGAAATAAAACAGGTATAATTTTGTGACGTCGTAAAGTGCGTAACCAAATCTTTTAGCGAACTTATGGACCGTTGTCGAAAGTAAGTTTATCAATGTGACCAACTTCTCGTAGGAAATTATTAACAAATGCTTTAGATATGGTTATGGCAGTAGCTTTACGTAAAAGATCGAATGAAACGAATTTTGAAATCAGTTCAACGACATCAAAAATGTATGGTAATCCACTGAGTGATTTAACAAAAGGTCCTAACAGGTCTACTGCAGCCAACTCTTTAGTTTAGAAGGAATTATAGGAAATAATGGTGCTCGATGTGTTGATGGTTTGATTTTCTGACACAGTTTGTATTTTGCTAAAACTCTCTGTATTCTCTTCTGTTCATTATTGAAGTAACGAGTTGTGCGAAGTTCGTGAAAGCATTTTCTCTGGCCGAAGCGAATATAGCTAAGTTATGTGTACCAAGTAAGCTTATTTACAAAATCATTGGGCATGCACACAACACAGAAGTCACTGACTGCACATCTTTTGAAAAGAATGTTGTTGCGTACCAAATAAAATTGTCTTTTGCAGCGTTTCTTTTGTCTTACCATTTACTTGTTACATCTATCCACATAGAGTCTTTATCCTGTCCCGCGATGTTTTCAAAAATGGTTCAAATGGTTCTGAGCACTATGGGACTTAACATCTGAGGTCATCAGTCCCCTAGAACTTAGAACTACTTAAACCGAATTAACCTAAGGACATCACACACACCCATGCCCGAGGCAGGATTCGAACCTGCGACCGTAGCGGTCCCGCGGTTCCGGACTGAAGCGCCTAGAACTGCTCGGCCACCGTGGCCGGCTCCCGCTCTATGTCTCGTAAAGAAGAAGAGATAAAGTTTTCAAAGGCTACCTTTCGTATGTACAACAAACTGAAGTTTTTCTCCGGATCTTTTTCAGAAGCGTTCTTGACAAAACCAATATGAGCACGGGATCAAGTGTCCACTACAATATTTTGAGTACCAGAAATGCGAACAACAGTGAAGTTAAACTCTTGTAAATACAAAGCACATCGTTTCAAACGATCATGGTTTAGTTTAGATGACATTGAAAATTGGAGTGCTCGATGGTCCGTGTACCTTAGTACTGCATGTTTCCCAAATAAGAATAACCGAAATGTAGAAAATGCCCAAATAATTGCTTCCACCTTGGTTACAGAATAATTTCTTTCAGATTTAGACACGACAAGACTGGCAAAGGCTACACTTCTCCGCACAGTAATACCATACTCTTCAAATTCTTGGAATAGATGAGCGCCTAGCCCAATTATTGCCGAGTCCGTTGATATGCAAAAGTTTCGTGATAAATCAGGATGAGTAAGTATTGTAGCATTAAGGAGTGCATCTTTCAAACTCTGAAACTCTAACTGAGCTTGTTCATTCCAGTTCCATATGGCAGTATTTTCCAATAAGTGAATATAATGTAGGAGACTCAAGAATTTTCATATTTAAAAAACATAGATAAAAACTTCCTAAAGTAAGGAACCTTCGAATTTGACATTTTGTGGAAGGAGGAGGGATTGTTGTAATCGCTTCAAGTTTCTCTAGTTCTGGTTCAGTACCTCCTGATGAAATGACAAGACCAAGAAATTTTGCTCTTGTTTCTCCAAACTCTGATTTTTCTACGTTGACAGTGATTCTCGAATCCTCAAAAACGTGTAATAAGCTTCTCAAAATACGGTCATGCTGCGAGCAAGATTTTTCTGCTGTAAGTATATTAGCAACATAGGATGTCATGTGTCTTTTCAGGTACACTGGTAAAATAGTGTTCAAACCTCGAATAATACCAACTCACGAGATCTTGAGACCAGAAGCTAATTTACGAAACTGGTAGCACACGTATTTTCTACAATATTGGTATAATTCTATTTGCCGAAAACTTATACAGGTCTACCAAAGATAAAATCTGCACACCATAAAAATTTTTACAAGAGTACTTCTAATATTTATGGTCAGATTGTTTTTATTGCAATAATAAAGTTAATCTGTGTTTTTCTTCACAATTTGTAATAGGCTGTTATATGAACCGACTGCGAGTGCAATGATTCCCTTTTCTAGCATGGATTGAATTTCTGCCTTCACTTTTCTCTGTAGGGCACTGAAATGATGTATGGTTTAACGTGAAACGTATTGTGCTCTTTGACAGGAATTTATACTGAAAACCCTTAATACTCGTAGTTCCTACTCGACGTGAAAAAATAATTGATTGTGTGAGCAGGGTGTCAAGAAGATCCTTTCTGTCAGTTTCGTGCACTGAATTGTAACTGATCTGAATATAATTTATCTTTATATTAAATGCACAACTAAAGTAAAACAGTTATCTGGCCCCAATCAGAATTTCCACTTACCTCGCGTCTTGACAAAATCGTTGCAGATTTATCGAAAACACAACAGCAAACAGCAGGCGTGCAGTGGCTAAGCTAGATTTCTATTTCTAAATAACATTGCCGAACTATATTCGAACTGTGATACGTGATAAAGCGTAATGATAAACAGTGAGTTAGGAAAGTAACTATTCCTAAGATATGATATTCGAAGACAACGATTTTAGAATGAAGTAAATACGAGGGCAGTTCAATAAGTAATGCAACACATTTTTTTTCTCGGCCAATTTTGGTTGAAAAAACCGGAAATTTCTTGTGGAATATTTTCAAACATTCCCGCTTCGTCTCGTATAGTTTCATTGACTTCCGACAGGTGGCAGCGCTGTACGGAGCTGTTAAAATGGCGTCTGTAACGGATGTGCGTTGCAAACAACGAGCAGTGATCGAGTTTCTTTTGGCGGAAAACCAGGGCATCTCAGATATTCATAGGCGCTTGCAGAATGTCTACGGTGATCTGGCAGTGGACAAAAGCACGGTGAGTCGTTGGGCAAAGCGTGTGTCATCATCGCCGCAAGGTCAAGCAAGACTGTCTGATCTCCCGCGTGCGGGCCGGCCGTGCACAGCTGTGACTCCTGCAATGGCGGAGCGTGCGAACACACTCGTTCGAGATGATCGACGGATCACCATCAAACAACTCAGTGCTCAACTTGACATCTCTGTTGGTAGTGCTGTCACAATTGTTCACCAGTTGGGATATTCAAAGGTTTGTTCCCGCTGGGTCCCTCGTTGTCTAACCGAACACCATAAAGAGCAAAGGAGAACCATCTGTGCGGAATTGCTTGCTCGTCATGTGGCTGAGGGTGACAATTTCTTGTCAAAGATTGTTACAGGCGATGAAACATGGGTTCATCACTTCGAACCTGAAACAAAACGGCAATCAATGGAGTGGCGCCACACCCACTCCCCTACCAAGAAAAAGTTTAAAGCCATACCCTCAGCCAGTAAAGTCATGGTTACAGTCTTCTGGGACGCTGAAGGGGTTATTCTGTTCGATGTCCTTCCCCATGTGCGGAATTGCTTGCTCGTCATGTGGCTGAGGGTGACAATTTCTTGTCAAAGATTGTTACAGGCGATGAAACATGGGTTCATCACTTCGAACCTGAAACAAAACGGCAATCAATGGAGTGGCGCCACACCCACTCCCCTACCAAGAAAAAGTTTAAAGCCATACCCTCAGCCAGTAAAGTCATGGTTACAGTCTTCTGGGACGCTGAAGGGGTTATCCTGTTCGATGTCCTTCCCCATGGTCAAACGATCAACTCTGAAGTGTATTGTGCTACTCTTCAGAAATTGAAGAAACGACTTCAGCGTGTTCGTAGGCACAAAAATCTGAACGAACTTCTACTTCTTCATGACAACGCAAGACCTCACACAAGTCTTCGCACCCGAGAGGAGCTCACAAAACTTCAGTGGACTGTTCTTCCTCATGCACCCTACAGCCCCGATCTCGCACCGTCGGATTTCCACATGTTTGGCCCAATGAAGGACGCAATCCGTGGGACGCACTACGCGGATGATGAAGAAGTTATTGATGCAGTACGACGTTGGCTCCGACATCGACCAGTGGAATGGTACCGTGCAGGCATACAGGCCCTCATTTCAAGGTGGCGTAAGGCCGTAGCATTGAATGGAGATTACGTTGAAAAATAGTGTTGTGTAGCTAAAAGATTGGGGAATAACCTGGTGTATTTCAATGCTGAATAAAACAACCCCTGTTTCAGAAAAAAAATGTGTTGCATTACTTATTGAACTGCCCTCGTATATTGAAAAATAGAGGGTAGAGCTTCACGTCTTCTTCATGCATAACATACGTCTGAACATTACTATGCTTAACAAAGCGAACAATAATTTCAAGAGTGTACATTGTTAACAGAGAATTCATATGTTAATGCATGGGTCAGGGAAGGGGGTGGTCTTTCTCTCAGCTATAAGCAAATGACCAAAGTTAATTAGCTGACAATAATCATTCTGACAAACTAGCTGCGCAGTGCTGCAGTCTTACCTCAAACTTCTTCTCTTCAAAAATAAGCACATTAGTGAAAATGTATATTCTCTTATCTTTCTAATATATACATCTAATTCATCCAGCTGTCCTTTACATTCAACTTTCTTCTTGTAACAGATACAATCACAAGTCCATGCAGCAGTACTATATACGTCCGTCACCCACCACACTTCAACTGTGAATGTATCAGACTGCGCAGAGGCAAAAACTATGCCACAAAAAGGCCAAAGATTGTTTAACAGTAACGTAACTTGCTCTCTCTCTCTGACATGCACATCGATAACATACAAAAACCAAAATGACATGGCCACCTTACAATAGGTATTGAGAGTAAACAGAAGAAAGACATTTGGAGGTGGCGGAAACGAGATTAGCGATGAACTTAACTTAAAAATGGGTGACTTCGAAGTAGACGAACTAAAAGACTGTTTTGTCTTGGAAGAAAAAAAACAAGTGACAGACGAATCAAAGATGACATAAAATCCAGATTATCATAGGCAAAGAGGGCATTTCCGCCCATAATGTCTACTAGCATCGAACATCGGCCTGACTTGAGCAATAAATTTCTGAGAATATATGTTTGGGTCTCAGTTGAAGGCAGTGAATCACGGACTGTAGGGAAACCACAAATGAAGATAATCGAAGAATTTGTGGTGTGGTGCTAAGTGCTCTAGGAGATAAGTTTTGACGAGATTCGCCGCAGCATCGACGAGGGAAGAAACGTATGGAAAACACCGAAATAAAAAGGATAGGAACAGACGTGCGTGAAGGCATCGCGAAATAACTTCTTGGTACCTGAGGGAGCTGTAGAGGATAAGAGGTTGACGGAAAACGAACCAGAAGACTGACAACTCGACTCCCCGCTCCAAAAAATGTACTGACTGCTAGCTACTCAAGCGTGGTGTTGCTTCCTGAGGGTGACAGATTTTTCATCTGTTGTGCTTACGAAAACATGACGACTAATTTTTCATCCACAGTGCTTCCAACAGGGCGCACTAGAAAACTGATCACATGACAAGAGTTCTCCATGCTGTGGGTCAGGCCGTCCAGCAAGGATTGAGGTAACACCTGTCATTCCAGGCTTACTCTGTACTAAATCTGTAAACTGTAACGAATCAGGAATCTGCGTAATATTATGTCTACCAGAAATGATCGTGTTCATATAATAAAAGCAGAGGAAACCTGATACATTTCCAATGAATTGTGTACGTGTATTCTGAAGTACCAGTAACTGAAGCCATAAATTGTAACCTCAAAATTACCTGAATATTGCACTCACCCAGACAACCGATTACTAATATTCACCAAACAAATAAGCAAGGCGCCACCATGGCTTTCGAATACCATAGCGCGACGAGTGCTAATATGAAACCAAATGTCGTGTAACACGCATCGATGAAGTTCACAGTTTTCACGCTTTCGAAAGACTCCACCAATGTAATTACAGATTTGTATGTAGCAAAAGATGAAGGAAACAAAAAATAAAAATTTTTGTATTTGAAAATTAGTGGTAGTGCTTTTTAAAATTGTAGTTACGTGAAAAACGGAACAAGAATGAGAAGTTGTTCAAATAACTTCAGTGCAAATGATATATTTACTACAAAATTATTTATGACATGTGCCTACGAGAGAAGTGCTTCCAGTCTTTTTTTATATCCAGTAAATTATCGCTTAGCTAATATCGTCAACGTGTCATCATCACGCGCTGGCCGTCCACAAACAAACAATGTAATCCTCACTAATAGTCGCTGTTGTAGTTGTTCTCTTCCATGTGGACACTAGTCTAATAAGTGATGAAGGGACGTGCGGTATTTACAATATCCTTGTTAGTCGATGTATCTGTAGCTGATGATGTAAATCGAACACACTCCACTAAGCAAACACGTGATGTGTGCAAACTTCACACGGCATGTTAATCATTTATTATCACAGTTTGACCTTGTTGCTTTCATATAATATTATAGTGAGAGGTACTTCATACATCTGCATCTACATGATTACTCTGCAATTCACATTTAAGTGCTTGGCAGAGGGTTCATCGAACCACAATCATACTATCTCCCTACCATTCCATACCCGAACAGCGTGCGGGAAAAACGAACACCTAAACCTTTCTGTTCGAGCTCTGATTTCTCTTATTTTATTTTGATGATCATTCCTACCTATGTAGGTTGGGCTCAACAAAATATTTTCTCATTCGGAAGAGAAAGTTGGTGACTGAAATTTCGTAAATAGATCTCGCCGCGACGAAAAACGTCTTTGCTTAATGACTTCCATCCCAACTCGCGTATCATATCTGCCACACTCTCTAACCTATTACGTGATAATGCAAAACGAGCTGCCCTTTTTTGCACCCTTTCGATGTCCTCCGTCAATCCCACCTGGTAAGGATCCCACACCGCGCAGCAATATTCTAACAGAGGACGAACGAGTGTAGTGTAAGCTGTCTCTTTAATGGACTTGTTGCATCTTCTAAGTGTCCTGCCAATGAAACGCAACCTTTGGCCCCACAATATTATTTATGTGATCTTTCCAACTGAAGTTGTTCGCAACGGATTTCTTTTGGAACTCATGTGGATCACCTCACACTTTTCGTTATTTAGCGTCAACTGCCACCTGCCACACCATACAGCAATCTTTTCTAAATCGCTTTGCAACTGATACTGGTCTTCGGATCAGAGTCCGAGATGTGTCTCAGGAGTCATTCATTTGTCAAACACGTTGCATTACAGTCCGTATATTATAGTGTTCCGATTATTATTCCGTGGATATTTAGTTTGTGGCTAGAAGTTAATTCTTTTACCACAATGTCACAGCTTGTGCTTTACATAGAAAATATTCAACTCGATATAACTTCCCCTCCTCTGTCTAGCAGTTCGTGTTGTGCACACTGGAATCCTTACACTCCGCGACCACGTGATTCTGGTGACTGCACACGGTATTACCAAGTTTCTTTTCCGAGGTGTTAATCCACGACATTGGCGCACTGAAATATGTTCAGATTTTAGCTTCCTCGTCCGTGCTATGTACCAATACCGTAGGCGCTACACACTCTCAAAACTGCGGGCGTGAACACACTACTCCCGCGCTCGCGAACAACTCAACAATCAGAGTCAAGTCACTTCACTCCAGACACCTTTGTTGTGGATGACACCTAGCGACATCTAGATACATTTCTAAAATTCGACCTCTCTCAGATAACATTACACAGGTTACAACATTCATGCTCTTAGGCGAAACTACAGTTCCGTATTATTATCTTCCTAGAAATGATTTAAACCTCGTGTTAATAAATGTGTAAGTACTAAACGTGAGAAAGGATAGAAAATAACAATTTCATAAACAGCAAATACAAGACATGAATAGGACCAAAATTATAAAACATACACTACTGGCCATTAAAATTGCTACACCAAGAGGAAATGCAGATGATAAGCGGGTATTCATTGGACAAATATATTATGCTAGAACTGACATGCGATTACATTTTCACTCAATTTGGGTGCATAGATCCTGACAAATCAGTACCCAGAACAAACACCTCTGGCCATAATAACGGCCTTGATACGCCTAGGTATTGAGTCAAACAGAGCTTGGACGGCGTGTACAGGTACAGCTGCCCATGCAGATTCAACACAGTTCATCAAGAGCAGTGACTGGCGTACTGTGACGAGCCATTCGCTCGGCCACCATTGACCAGACGTTTTCAATTGGTGAGAGATCTGGAGAATGTGCTGGCCAGGGCAGCAGTCCAACATTTTCTGTACCGAGAAAGGCCCGTACAGGACCTGTAACATGCGGTCGTGCATTATCCTGCTGAAATGTAGGGTTTCGCAGGGATCGAATAAAGGGTAGAGCCACGGGTCGTAACACATCTGAAATGAATCGTCCACTGTTCAAAGTGCCGTCAATGCGAGAACAAGAGGTGACCGAGACGTGTAACCAATGGCACCCCATACCATCACGCCGGGTGACACGCCAGTATGGCGATGCCGAATACACGCTTCCAATGTGCGTTCACCGCGATGTCGCCAAACACGGATGCGACCATCATGATGCTGTAAACAGAACCTGGATTCATCCGAAAAAATGACGTTTTGCCATTCGTGCACCCAGGTTCGTCGTTGAGTAAATCATCGCAGACGCTCCTGCAGCATCAAGGGTAACCGCAGCCATGGTTTCCGAGCTGATAGTCCATGCTGCTACAAACGTCGTCGAACTGTTCGTGCAGATGGTGGTTGTCTTGCAAACGTCCCTATCTGCTGAGTCAGGGATCAAGACGTGGTTGCACGATACATTACAGCCATGCCGATAAGATGCCGGTCATCTCGACTGCTAGTGATACGAGGCCGTTGGGATCCAGCACGGCGTTCCATATTACCCTCCTGAACCCACCGATTCCATATTCTGCTAACAGTCATTGGATCTCGACCATCGCCAGTAGCAATGTCGCGATACGATAAACCGCAATCGTGATAGGCTACAATCCGACCTTTATCAAAGTGAGAAACGTGATGTTACGCATTTCTCTTCCTTACACGAGGCATCACAACAACATTTCACCAGGCGACTCCGGTCAACTGCTGTTTGTGTTTGTGAAATCGGTTGGAAACTTTCCTCATGTTAGCACGTTGTAGGTGTCGCCACCGGCGCCAACCTTTTGTGAATGCTCTGAAATGCTAATCATTTGCATATCACAGCATCTTCTTCCTGTTGGTTAAATTTCGCGTCTGTAGCACGTCATCTTCGTGGTGTAGCAATTTTAATGGCCAGTAGTGTATAATCTTGCAATTGTCTCCAGGGTACAAAGAAAAGACAAAGAAAATAAAGCAAAAAATACATCTCTTTGTACTAGCCTCTACACAAAACCTTTTGCCTACAGCTTCCCATGCAGACTGGATTGTATTTGAGGCCGTGATATGAAACACTGATGCCCTCATGTCAGAGCCATCGTTGCACCTGTTGTGTTCAAGCATTAACAGTCGTCCGTTGGACTACAGATCCATACGCACCACGAAAAAGACGCACATACCAATACTGGATATGGTTGCCATAGATGAGACCCATCACAATACCGTAGGATATATGCAGTAGTGAATGTGATCGTAGCATGATACCATCCCAGAAGAAGTCTCTGGTGCGACCATATCTTCCCTTTCCATAATACTGGCAGTGTCGCAATGTGTTCCAGAAGCATGTCACATGAAAAGAGTGTTGGAATCGCTCTTATGGTTACACAGACTCATCTGTGAACATGAATCTACCCCACTGTTTCTGAGATATGGGGTGTTGTGTATGGGGAATGTACTGCTCAGGTTGTCCAGTGTACGATTCGAAATCAGCTAGGCCGGCCATGGTGGCCAAGCGGTTCTAGGCGCGTCAGTCCGGAACCGCGCGACTGCTACGGTCGCAGGTTCGAATCTTGCCTCGGGCATGGATGTGTGTGATGTCCTTAGGTTAGTTAGGTTTAAGTAGTTCTAAGTTCTAGGGGACTGATGACCTCAGATGTTGAGTCCCATAGTGCTCAGAGCCATTTGAACGTTTTATTATTATTATTATTATTTTTTTAATCAGCTACACCTAATCCGATACGGTATTTGAACCTGGAGTTTTCATGGTATCAGTAAAGAGAGAAGTTGCATTGCTGGTTTGACTTGTTCGCACGCATGAAGCTAGATAACGGTTTTGGCATAGGTCGTAGTACATAGTCAACATTGCTCATATTATTGGGGTATTCTCTATAGTTGTGCAAGAAGGCTATGGGCGGAATACTACCCATCTCGATCTGGCTATGGACAATCTCTAATCTGCTAATTATCTGGACATACATCAAATGTGTTCACTTGAATATGTCGATTTAAAGGATCCCAGTACATATAATTGTGGCGATCCGCAGTACCGGTCACTATAATACTGTCAATTGATCGATGTGTTGCTGCCTGTGTTCTTAATTCCTCCTTTAATCATTGTTGTACCTATTTAATGATTTTTTTTAGTAAAACTGCAATACAGTCTCGGCGGTGACCTATGTCTACCATTCGTATTACAGACATCTCTTGGTTGCTCGAAGGTAACTTGAGTGAGTTTCGCCATATGTTGAAAAAAAGTTACACTATCCTACAACGAAAGTAGCTACATTTCATTTTATTGCGAGAATAGTGACTATCAAACTGTGTACATTTTTTGAACACTCTGTACTGACACATTATTATTTTCTTGTGTCCCACTTCTCTGGAATCTATCAAAGCAGGACATAGTCTGATTGCGCGTTGAATGCACAATGAACTCATTCGGTATGAGCAAGGTTAAAACCCTCTTCCAACCATCGCGGTTCAGGTATTCCTGTGGTTTCACTCAATCTAACCCGGCGAATACTGGAACTGTTCCTTCGACAACGCCATAGCGAATTCCTTAACCCACCTTTTCCGAAAAGAGCAAGTATTCTTGAATTGCCTCCATGTTAACAGCCCTAACATTCCCTCCCTTTAAGGCTCTACCATTTACAACGGAAAGACAGGTTGCGGTCTGCCACGATGATAGCGTTGGTGTAAATGAAGCTTTTGTTCACAATGGCTCTGAGTACTATGGAACTTAACATCTGAGGTCATCAGTCCCCTAGAACTTAGAACTAATTAAAGCTAACTAACCAAAGGACATCACACACATCCATGCCCGAGGCAGGATTCGAACCTGCGACCGTAACAGTCACACAGTTCCGGACTGAAGCGCCTAGAACCGCTCAGCCACCGTGGTCGGCGAAGCTTTTGTTTCATTACGTTCATACTTGATAATAATCAAATAAGTCACGTGTCACCTCGATCAACATTGTTTATAGGACTGTTTAAAGTAATCATATTTCTGTGTTTTGTTCAAATACATGATATGAAACATCGCTCAGTCATAATATTCTTTGTTTTGGATCCTTTATCGCAGCGGGATACTGCGCAATGCTAACTGAGCAATGCTAACGAACATTAAATTATTTTTTTGTACAAACTGAACGAAAATAGGCGATAAGAGTTCTGACATACAAAAAAGAACAAAATATATCACCCTTGTGAAGGATAGTGTCAGGGGCTTTACAGCTAGGAAAGATCGATTTGTTAAGACATCCATCCTGTTGGTCAGATTTGATACCCTCTGACTACCAAATACCGTCACATTTCTGTTTAGTCGACCCAAAACTTTTTTGAATCCAAGTCCTGTAGGCATTACGTCTTGACGCACATGTCTACCGACGTAAGGGTTGAGCTAAAGTGTCGGTTGATGCATATTTACGCCAAAATGAGAACGTAACCAATGCAGAAGTGTTTGGTAGTACAACGTTTCAGTGGGTTAAAAGCAGAAATAGGCCGTTAGTGGACGTGAATATATTTTTAATTTTGTTAAGAGAATTACAAAGCCGGCGCATCCATCGTTTTAGCCTTCAACAAAATCTTAGCGGGTGTGGATCCCAATATAAAGAAAATTATTCCTCTGTAAAGGTTACGGCAGCCATAGTTTATTATTTTACAGACCTTCCAGAATATTTCTTATTATTATGAAATGTACTAGCTACCTCGAAAACATAACACCGTGTGGTAATCCGATGCAAATTATGACTCACCAATTAATAAAACTTACAGGTTCAAGCTCTTTTTAATTTACAAAAAGTTTAGTGCGCCCTTGGCCGCCTAGCAAATACTAAATTTTGTAGCATTTAAATCAGGGGTGTACAGACGTGCTAGTCCAGCGGGCTCCAAACCATTGACTGTGATTGCCAAAGGACCGCACATTACGTAATTATTTCACGTCCTTTGTTTCACAAACATTCACTTTATTTAACAAATATAGTTACAACAGTGTATTCTCAGAAGAACTAGACTGTGCAAGGGCCTGCCCTTTCTTTTCCGAAAAAGAATGAAATATGAGTAAAATAAAAAATTTAAAAGAACGAACGGAGTTCCGCAATCAGATCAATGGCGGGCAGTACTGTGTGTATCCCTGATTTAAACGCACACCTGGAACGAAATTAAAACTATACCGTCCTGTACTTAGGCAGCTGTCCTCCAAAGCGTGGGGAGGGGGGAGCGGCTTTGATTGAAATACTTATATTTCATATTATATAAGGAAAAGACTTCCGGAGAACAGAAACTGCCAGCATGAGATTCTCATTTCCATGAACCAGTTTCATTTGCTATCTTATTTCACAAGAACTGGTTAGTAGATCCTGTCAGCAGGAATGCTGAGAAAAGCTTTGAGCAACATTTCATCACGCAGCCTCCGCCACCGATAACCAGCAGGGTTAGCTACTTACGAAACATTTAATAAGCACTAATGACAATATGACGCTTGGCGATGTGACCGCCGTGTCGTAGTACAGACTACAAGAATGGGTCGTGATTTTTCTCCTTTTTTTCTTTTTGGATGACCAGTTTTATAAAACAGTTCTTAAATTGACATTTAAATGTTTATTATTGTCCTATCGTCGTGATCTTTCAAATACTAAGAAATCCTAAATGACTTAAAAGCAATACAGATAGAAGTAGTTAAACTTTAACTTACTAATTTTGAAAAAAAATGTGTAATGGAATATTCATGTTTGCTCAGTTCCAATAACTGTACAGAAAGTTGTAATTGTTAACTTTCACCACCTTTGAATGTTACGGTAAGTTTTAAAAAAATGTTAAATTCTGATACGCTCGAAGAATATTCTCTATTATTATTATTGTTGTTGTTTTTGTTGTAGTTGTCCTAGCTGACAGTTACAATAATAGACAGAAGTAAATAGACAGCGTAGGACCTTTTTCTGTCAAGTGTGAGAAGTGCTGAGGAAGGAAAGAAAAATAGGCGGGGGGTGGGGGGGGGTGGGGGGGGCAAGTAATCTACGTTTCAAAATGGGGTTGTGACGGAAGAAGTTTCAGGTCACTGTGACGTAGTACAGTGTCGGTATATCCGGCAAAGCGAACTGCAAACCTGGCCAGGCTAGCAACAAAGTCTGTTTATGCCAGAGATGGAGAGGCAAGGTAGTGACAGCGTATACCAGTATTCTTGTCACAAGTGGAGCTCTGTCGCACGCTACACGTCAACGCCCAGCATAGTACGACAAGGTAACATACAGCACCAGCTTTGTTTAACGATACTACTCGCACTATATCAGTGTGTCAACAATTATTTACAGTCTAAATATGTCTAAGTAGACAACTGGCCGCTTTAATTCTTAAATTTTTAGTAAGCATCTAATGCGTATGTGAAATCTTATGAGACTTAATTGCTAGGGTCATTAGTCCCTAAGCTTACACACTACTTAACGTAAATTATCCTAAGCACAAACACACACACCCATGCCCGAGGGAGGACTCGAACCTCCGCCGGGATCTGCCGCACAGTCCATGACTGCAGCGCCTTAAACCGCTCGGCTAATCCCGCGCGGCGTAAACATCTAATGTATTTTGGCTTTTTTTTATTCTCCTCTGCCGGATCAAAATAGTGAAGCGTTCAGAACGGGAAGAGCAAACAAAATTAAATTTCACGGCCGGTAGCTGTGGTCGATCGGTTCTAGGCGCTTCAGTCCGGAAGCGAGCGGCTGCTACGGTCGCAGGTTCGAATCCTGCCTCGGGCATGGATGTGTGTGATGTCCTTAGGTTAGTTAGGTTTAAGTAGTTCTAAGTCTAGGGGACTGATCACCTCAGATGTTAAGTCCCATAGTGCTTACAGCCATTTGAACCATTTTTGAAACTTCACACCTTGAGAGGGTATGTTACGTTATTTCTGTGATTACAGTGTTGAGTCAGATTACAAAGAACTCATTAACATGAGCCGGCTTATCAGTATGACGTGGCACCCCCTCTGGTCTGGATGCATGCACTAAGTCTACTGTGAAGGGTGTCACAAGGCTGTTGTGAGATGCATCCCAATTGTGAACGAGACTTATCCTGTCGGAAAATGGCAAGACAATACAGTCTTTATAGTCTCTACCAGTCGTAACCTGCAATCACACCCGATGGCTCCCCGCACTTTGACACTAAGAGTAATACCTAGAAGAATGGGACAGCTCCCCATGTCCTCACCACACTCACCGACGATTAGTAAAGAGCCATTATTGATCGCTTAACACAATGCGATGCTATCCATCCTCTGTCCACGATTTCTGGTCACAGCACTACTCCAAACTGAGCCTGTAGTGTTCTGGTGTTAAGCGCGCTCTACGCAGGCGACGCGACTCCCTAGGATGGCACAGACGCTGGCAGTGTATTATTTGTTCTGCTGCCGTGAGTCCATAACTTGTTCTCGGATGGCAGGCGCAGATGAGAAGGAGTTACGGTGCGCTTGGTGCACAATACTGAGATGCTCCCTTGTGGTGGTCTGATATGCTCGGCTGCAATCTTAACGATTATGTCTGTCCTCAATTTTCGATGCAGTCCAATATAGAACCATGTCACATCCGAAGATCCCACGAATATAGATATTCCATAATTCGACCAGGCACCGAAATGGAGACCCTCGACGAGGCTGGAAATAGTGCAGCGACCTAAAAGTGGGACTACGTCCAAAAATAATGCCTTAGACTTAAAAGACATCGTCTCTCACTTCAAGACCTTATAACTCAGCCTTTGTTGTAAATTTAGGAACCTAATTACTGGAACAAAAGTCATCTGAAACAACAAAACTGACGTACACAGTTGCTCAGCCATGAAACATTGAAAATACGCTGTCGTTTTGTTGATATACTCATCCAGAAACTGATTAAACTAGAGTTAAACCAAATCGTACAAAAGGTTTGCCAGGGACAAGTCCAAATTTAACATCCTCTTAGCTCTCCTTCCATCTGTAGTAGTGACTGTTACTGATCTATTATGCCGTAGGAACAAAAATTTAAACTATTACGAATAATTTTCTGTTAAATTACCAAATGTCTGTCTGGAAGCTCAAGGTGACTGAAACCTTCTTGTGTGAATATATGCGCACTCCACATAAGAACGGTCTTATCGCTAAACGAAAGAGGGAAACAGGTAGCGACGTTACGAGAATAATTGTCCAGTTTTCATGCGCCTAATTGGCAACAGTCGTAAGTAGCTAAGGAAAAAAAAAACAATAAATCATAACGATATACCGGTTTGGCCAGAAACATCACAAGGTCTCTCCTTAACTGGGACGGTACGATCGCAGTACACTGCTTCGCGCACACTAAATTTCTGCTTTCGTAAGTCCATAATTAACAACTACAATGCTCTGCTGATAAAAGTTACTTTTCTGCAGTGCAGTTGTTCCCAACATTTCACTAACCGTCTATATATCACATGGTCCAATCATAGGAGCTCCCAGAAAGAAAATTGGCTCATATGGCTCTGAGCACTATGGGACTTAACATCTGAGGTCATCAGTCCCCTAGACATACAACTACTTAAACATAACTAACCTAAGGAAATCACACACATCCATGCCCAAGGCAGGATTCGAACCTGCGACCGTAGCAGTCGCGCGGTTCCGGACTGAAGCGCCTAGAACCGCTCGGCCACCGCGGCCGGCGAACAAAATTCTTAATTTAATTAACTATACCTACGGCTCGTTACTTAACCCCCTGTTGGCCTCGCTACAAGTGTTTCTCTGCTAAGAACTGCTGGTCTTGCACTTGGCTAGCCTCAGCTGCTTACATAACACATATTAACACGGCCCTGGATTTGACACGCAACATTTGTACAAAGTGTTTCAAAACATCTGAAACAAATTTCTGCAGATAGTTCCCCGGATCAAAATACCACCAAACATTATTTTGAAGATACCTCGTAGGAAGTGGCGTTACTGAGTTCCACATTACAGCGTCCCAGAATTTGTATTTTCTGCGTGTACTTGTAATTATTTACCTGAATACTACTGAAAATTTTCCTATTTTGTACGCTACGTGTAATATCTGAGTTTTTCCACGGAATGTTACTGAATGTTACGTGCCTACAACTTGACTGTCGTTTTAATTTTATTACTTAACAACATCTTATAGTGGGCTAGTAAAGCGGATGAAACTACCTTTCTTTTGTTTTTTTTTTTTTTCATTTGTCTTTTGTGAGACCCCATTCCTAGCAGTGGCACTTTCTGGCTTGTTAAGTCACCCTTCGAAAAGCACAATTAAAGAATTTCATCTGCACACAGGAAGAATATGAATTCTTTTTAATGTTTTCAGATGTTATTTGCATTTCACATTCTGACTAGTTTTGTTGTAGGTATACATAATACTTTTCATTGACACTTGTAACTCTTTTAGATACCACATGCGATACATTCCTCCTCCTCGAAACACAATTTCCTCCTAGGCTAAACTGGGTATGCAGCAGAAACACTAAACATGAATTTCAAATGCCAAATGGAGGAACTTGAGCTAAAGGAAAAAAAATTTAAGAAAAATCATAGGACCAAAATTTCAAGACAATAAGGTTATATACATCAAAAATGAAACTCTCTACAAGAAAATTGAAAAACTTTCAGATACTATGGAGAAAAGGAGGATAAAATTTTTATGATCATCTTCTCAGAATGAATTTCATCAGATTAACTAAACAAAACTTTGACTTTTCCCATAACCGCAAAACGAAACCCAACTGGTTTTAAGAAACTGAGAAAGACCGAGTAGAATTAAAGATTCCAGAAAATTCACTTATTGATCGAACAGCAAATTTAATTACTCAAGATGAAAACATAAGGTTCCAAGACAAATCTATACAAAAGTCCAAACCCTTCATCTCGAAAGAAGAGCAGAAAAGAAGATCAGAAAGAATGAAGAAATACAGGGCCCTAAGAAAAGAACAACGTACAAAGAAATGATTGAGCCGGCGTACCCAAAAGACGGTGAAACGAAAGAAGAAGAAGAAGAAACTGGGTCGTTCCCGAAAATCTAGGATCGACTCTAAGTTAGTATTCAAGCAATAAAATTTAAATCGACTGCTTCAGTTAACGGTCCGTGAATGACAAATCTCTCAAATCATTTTGTAACAGATCAAGATTTCCCAAATTAAGCTGTTCACAATGTCGTAACGGTACATTAAGTACTGCGTTTCAACATCGTGTATCTGTACCATCATCACCCTGCCTGAATAAGATACAGTGCAACGTTAGTCGTCTTTTACGGCCAGGTAGTTGTCGGAACCTGCAGAGTGGCAGGATGCTGCGAAAGAGCGCCTCCATAAAACATGAGCCTCCGGCAGTCAAAAACACTAGATTATGCAGGCAATACAACCGGTAATAATATTTCCAGCATTTGAGCAACATCTACACAGCTGTGCCAAGAGCTTTTATTCCCCTTTGTTTTCTCCCTAAGTTGTAATTGTATAGTACGAAACGAATATTGTATGCTTTTAGTCAGTTAAACTCTTACGTTACAAATGTCAGTGCATCCGTATCAACATGTTGTTTGTGCGCAGTAAAACATACAAAAGTAAGATTTTATCCTGAACACTTTTTATATTTTTATGACTGAAACTACACTCCTGGAAATGGAAAAAAGAACACATTGACACCGGTGTGTCAGACCCACCATACTTGCTCCGGACACTGCGAGAGGGCTGTACAAGCAATGATCACACGCACGGCACAGCGGACACACCAGGAACCGCGGTGTTGGCCGTCGAATGGCGCTAGCTGCGCAGCATTTGTGCACCGCCGCCGTCAGTGTCAGCCAGTTTGCCGTGGCATACGGAGCTCCATCGCAGTCTTTAACACTGGTAGCATGCCGCGACAGCGTGGACGTGAACCGTATGTGCAGTTGACGGACTTTGAGCGAGGGCGTATAGTGGGCATGCGGGAGGCCGGGTGGACGTACCGCCGAATTGCTCAACACGTGGGGCGGGAGGTCTCCACAGTACATCGATGTTGTCGCCAGTGGTCGGCGGAAGGTGCACGTGCCCGTCGACCTGGGACCGGACCGCAGCGACGCACGGATGCACGCCAAGACCGTAAGATCCTACGCAGTGCCGTAGGGGACCGCACCGCCACTTCCCAGCAAATTAGGGACACTGTTGCTCCTGGGGTATCGGCGAGGACCATTCGCAACCGTCTCCATGAAGCTGGGCTACGGTCCCGCACACCGTTAGGCCGTCTTCCGCTCACGCCCCAACATCGTGCAGCCCGCCTCCAGTGGTGTCGCGACAGGCGTGAATGGAGGGACGAATGGAGACGTGTCGTCTTCAGCGATGAGAGTCGCTTCTGCCTTGGTGCCAATGATGGTCGTATGCGTGTTTGGCGCCGTGCAGGTGAGCGCCACAATCAGGACTGCATACGACCGAGGCACACAGGGCCAACACCCGGCATCATGGTGTGGGGAGCGATCTCCTACGCTGGCCGTACACCACTGGTGATCGTCGAGGGGACACTGAATAGTGCACGGTACATCCAAACCGTCATCGAACCCATCGTTCTACCATTCCTATACCGGCAAGGGAACTTGCTGTTCCAACAGGACAATGCACGTCCGCATGTATCCCGTGCCACCCAACGTGCTCTAGAAGGTGTAAGTCAACTACCCTGGCCAGCAAGATCTCCGGATCTGTCCCCCATTGAGCATGTTTGGGACTGGATGAAGCGTCGTCTCACGCGGTCTGCACGTCCAGCACGAACGCTGGTGCAACTGAGGCACCAGGTGGAAATGGCATGGCAAGCCGTTCCACAGGACTACATCCAGCATCTCTACGATCGTCTCCATGGGAGAATAGCAGCCTGCATTGCTGCGAAAGGTGGATATACAGTGTACTAGTGCCGACATTGTGCATGCTCTGTTGCCTGTGTCTATGTGCCTGTGGTTCTGTCAGTGTGATCATGTGATGTATCTGACCCCAGGAATGTGTCAATAAAGTTTCCCCTTCCTGGAACAATGAATTCACGGTGTTCTTATTTCAATTTCCGGGAGTGTAGATGCTTGTGTTTCTCTCAGACACGTGTGTAAATACAGACAGTCTATTATTTAGTTAGATTCCGGGTACAGGTATACAAATATCTGCACTTAGGGAACTTCACTTCGTTATGTCCTGGTCAATCGACATGAAACTGTGTCTCTCCTGTTTCATCGTTCCGTTTTGTCAACCGAATTACAACGGTGAGCCACGATACAAAGCGAACATTGACTGTTTGATTCTTGCATATGTACACGCCCGCCAGTCTCTACATTGTTTTTCGCTCTCATTTATTAGAATACCTACGTGATTTACAGCCAATTTCCCCTCGGCACCCTGTAAGTAGGCTGTTTAGGTTTTTATGTTGGTAACGCCACGTAGCGCTCTGTATGAAAATCACTGACTGTGCTGTGTGCAGTCTGTGGCTGGTTAGCATTGTTGGAATATCGCTATTGTAGTGTTGGGCAGTTGGATGTGAGCCGCCAGCAGTGGTGGATGTGGGGAGAGAGATGGCAGAATTTTAAAAGCGGATGATCCGGACATGTGTCCGCCAGCAAAGAGTAAATTTGTAATACTGGATATCATGAACTGATATATATATAGTACGACTTTTGAACACTATTAAGGTAAATACATTGTTTGTTCTCTATCAAAATCTTTCATTTGCTAACTGTGCCTATCGGTAGTTAGTGCCTTCAGTAGTTATAATCTTTTATTTAGCTGGCAGTATTGGCGCTCGCTGTATTGGAGTAGTTCGAGTAACGAAGATTTTTGTGAGGTAAGTGATTCATGAAAGGTATAGGTTATTGTTAGTCAGGGCCATTCTTTTGTAGGGATTTTTGAAAGTCAGATTGCGTTGCGCTAAAAATATTGTGTGTCAATTTAGTGTTGATCAGAATAAGTAAAGAGAGAAATGTCTGAGTACGTTTAGTTCTGCTCAGCTGTTTGAAAATCAAATGACATAAGAGGTTTATCAGCACTGTAACTCATTAATTTTTCTAAGGGGACGTTTCAACTCTTGTTAACAGTCGACATTATTCACGTTTCGCAAGTTTCTGTGTGATATCCTATACCAATTATATTACCTCAGATAATAAAGTCAAACTGAAACTCTCTTCTTGTCTTGTTTTTTATCAATGTAACATTTTCTTCTCGCAACATTGGTTCATTTCTTTAGCAAATTATTTTCTACAACTGAACAAGACTATTTCTGCTCTATTTATTACCGAAAAACTGGCACAACTGTTGATAGTAATCTGATTTGGTTTGTTATGTATCACGTAGGCAACCTCAAATAATTTACACGTTGTCTCATTAAGAAATTTTTATCACATAAATACGGAGATGAATCTCCAACGCTTACTTAAGCAGTAGTGGAAGTAACAGTGATGTTGCGAAAACTCTCAATTCATAACAGTCTTAGGTTTCCAGAACAGAGTACGATTGCCGAATGAAGGACATATTTCTACGCCGAAACGACCTGACATAGAGCTGCTTCGTCTCAAGGGTCCCTTTCACACGCATATGTCAACGTGTGAAGTAACATCAAGCCAATGAGGTAAAGTGTCTGTCGTAAAGTTCCCATTATATATATTTAGACATTTTAAAAAGTTAAATCGTTTATTTGACATGCAGTAGCCTCCAATTTACTTAATGGCAACGCTGAAAATTTTAAAATTGGTCGTCAGCGTTTCGTACCGGTACATTTCTCAGCATCAATGGTTACAGAAGAGAGGTTTGTCAGAGAACAGTTACGAATTTCTTAGACAATCCAATATCTTAAATCTTATGCAGCCATTTATTTCACCGTCTTTCTGCTGTATTCTAATACTGCGCTGTAATTATTGTCCCCTGGTTGTACACGTCTGGAAAAATTAGGTGCCTACCTCCTGCTTTTTTGTTGCTAAAAGCAGATATCTTGACCTTTAGAGTAACTTTAATAGAAATTATAAAAATACATTTCAATGGTGCCTTCAGTGGACCTATACCACAATATACGATTTGCACTCGAAGAAAGGAAAACTACAACGTTCTAGTGGCAAATCTGACAATGTATCACAGTTTCTACATAACTGATTTGCATCGACAAAATTGGAAAGCTATGTTGATACAACAGAATTATTCTGCTCACCGCTACACGGCAGGAAATGAGACAAATCAGAAAATAAAAACATTATTAACAACGTTCTAAGTGCCATATCAGGAAAGTGACTGGTTGCATGTGTCATTTCGAAAGTTTTTATATTTATTTCTTGAAAAGAATAAAACATCAACCATTTACTATTAATAATGCTGTATGTTTATGTGTTTTTTACACAAATAGCGCCATTATCGGTTTCGAACCGAAACGTTCATCTTCAGATGGCTGTTCACGCTTATATTACATATGTTACTGTTAACGTTAGTTATTGACTGTTGTCTTAGCCGAGCGATCTGAGGCGCTGCAGTCATGGACTGTGCGGCTGGTCCCGGTGGAGGTTCGAGTCCTCACTTGGGCATGGGTGTGTGTGGTTGTCCCTAGGATAATTTAGGTTAAGTAGTGTGTAAGCTCAGGGTCTGATGACCTTATCAGTTAAGTCCCGTAAGATTTCATACACATTTGAATATTTTTTTTACTGTTGTTCTCCAGAAAATTAATGTAAACAACAACAAATGTAATATAAACGTGAACGGCCGTCTGAAGATGAATCTGTCGGTTCGAAACCGATAATGGCGCAATTTGTGTAAATAAATAGCATTATGAATGTGGTTGGTCGTTGTTCTATTCTTTGGAAGAGCTTTTATTTTGTTCACATCCACGGCTTCAGAAATGTTAGTTTTCGACAAAATAGCAGGAATAAATCATTTGTCCTACGTACCATTAATACTGAGGCACTACGTCCTATTTGCCATACGAGGGGCGTTCAGTAAGTAATGCAACACATTTTTTCCGAAAGTAGTTTGGTTTTATTCATAATTCCAATATACCATATGAATCCCCACTCTGTCTACACAACAATAATTTTTAACCCTTTATCTGCTCTGGACGTGTTAACGCGCGTGCCTTTGTACCTGTCCCTGTGTGTTCTGAACGTGTTTACGCGCGCCTCCAGTCCATCTACCAGGTACTCTGTGTTAACAAGTCCAGAGCACTTAAAGGGCTAACATAATATCCTTACTGGGACGGCCTGTATCATTGTACGTTGTGTGTGTCATAATATCAGTGGCGTTCAGTAAGTAATGCAGCTCTTTTTTTTCTGAAAGCAGGTTGGTTTTATTCCCCACTCCTTTGTCTATAAAACCCTATTTTTCAACATAATCTCCTTACTGTGAGGGCCTGTACCGTTCTACTGACAGATATCGGAGCCAATGTCTTGCTGCATAAAAAGACTCCGCACCATCCATGTACTGGTTCCCGTGGAGAGCGCCCTTCATTGGGCCAAATAGATGGGAGTCGGTGCGAGATCCGGGTTGTAGGATGAATGAGGACGAAAATTCCAGTGAAGTTTTGTGAAGTCCTCTCGGGTGCGCAGACTTGTGTGAGGCCTAGCGCTGTGAAGGAGAAGGTGAAGTTTGTTTGCATTTTTGTGGCGACGAACACGCTTAAGTCGTTTCTTCAGTTTTCTGAGGCTAGCGCAATACACTTCAGAGTTGATCGTTGCACCGTGAGGGAGGACGTCAAGCAGAATAATCTCTTCAGAGTCTCCGAAGACCGTCTCCAGAACTTTACCGGAGGCTTTGAACTTTCTCTTCGGAGGAGAGGTGGTGTAGTGCCACAACATGGATTTGTGTTCGGTTCGAAGTGTCGATTCCATGCCTCATCGCCTGTGACGAAGTACAAGAAAAAATTATCGCCATCTGCCACGTAACGTGCAAGCAATTGCTCACAGATGTCCTTCGTTGCCCTTTATAGTCTTCTGTTAGGCGTCGAGGAACCTAGCGGGCAAACACCTTTGTATACACCAACCAGTAGACTAATGTGTCAGCACTATCAACAGAGACGTCCAGTTGTCCGGAGAGGTGTTTCATTGTGATTCGTCAATCACCTCGAATGAGATAATCCGCACGTTCTTACTTTGTAGGAATCACAGCAAGAGATCGGACAGGTTTACGCGACCTTGTTGCGATGATGCCAGACGCCTCGCCCAACGACTCGCCGTTCGTTTGTTCAATACCAGGACTCTGTAGACATTCTTCAAGTGCCTATGAATGTCTGCGGTGCTCTGTTATTCCTCCAAGGTAAACTCAATGAAGCTCTGTGCATGGAACACGCCTCCGGTACAGACGCCATTATAATGGCAACATACAGGGTGGTCGGAAACTTCCGTTACAGACTTCTAGGACTTGTAGAGGGGGGTGAGTACATCGTATTTTGAATAGGAACCCATATCCGGAAACGTCATCCAACGAGACTACAGAGCGTCAAAGTTATAGGCGCTGGCGTCTGTAAATGAACGTATACACGGGGTGATTCCGTGATGATGTCACAGACTTTCTAGGACAATGGAGAACGATAAATATATTAATTTGAAGTAAGGATCCCTGTACGGGAAACGAAAGAGTCGAAAGTTATAACCGAAAACCGTTCTGATACCTCTGATAGTTGAACACATGTACCGCTTCTTGTGCTGCGAAAACTGTAGAGTTGGTAACTTTCGGTGGTGGTAGTGTCGACAAAAACGAGAAAAAATGTCCAATAAACGTGGGCAGCAAAATGCGTACCTTAACAGCTATGAATACTTGCTCAGTAGAGGAGATGTGTTTCACATTAGCGAAGATGAACGAATGGTCATAGCTCCTCAGGTACGCAATTTAGAGCCCACGTTTACTGGACATTATTTCTCGCTTTTGTCCACACTAGCACCACATAAAGTTACCAGCCCTACACTCTTCGCAACACAAGAACCGGTGCATGTATTCATCTGTCAGAGGTATCAGAACGGTTTTCGGTTATAACTTCCGACTCTTTCGTTTCCGGTACAGGGATACTTACTTCAATTTAATACATTTATCGTTCTCCATCATCCTAGAAAGTCTGTAACATCATCACGAAATCACTCCGTGTATACGTACGTCTACAAACGCCCGCGCCTATAACTTTGACGCTCCGTAGTCTCGTTGGATGACGTTTCCGGGTATGGGTTCCTATTCAAAATACGATGTACTCACCCCCCTCTACTAGTCCTAGAAGTCTGTAACGGGAATTCCCGACCACCCTGTATAACGCCGCCATCTATCGGAAGTTGGTCGAATTATAGGGGCCGAAGCGAGAGTATTCCACGATGTCCCACAATAGATTTTGATCGACACTGGAAGAGAAAAATATCTGTTGCATCAATGACTGATCGCCCCTCCTACAAGTGCAGAAATACAGCATTAAGGCCGCGCGGGATTAGCCGAGCGGTCTAGAGCGCTGCAATCATGGACTGTGCGGTTGATCCCGGCAGAGGTTCGACTCCTTCCTTGGGCATGGGTGTGTGTGTGTTTGTCCTTAGGATAATTTAGGTTAAGCAGTGTGTAAGCTTAGGGACTGATGACCTTAGCATTTAAGTCCAATAAGATTTCACACTCATTTGAACATTTGCACAGCATTAAGTTTGTAACTAGTCGAACTCTTAGTCAACAAAATGACTTGAAATATCTTTTAAATTTCGAGCCCCCAGAGGGAAGCACAGCTTCGCACAAAGACTGCGTGCCATCTACTACACTCAACTGACAGAAGTCATGGTATACCTCGTAATATAGTGTCGAATTTCTTTTCGCCCGGTGTAGCGCAGCAACCCGTCGTGGCATGGACTCAATAAGCCGTTCGAAAGCCCTCTGAAAAAATTCTGAGCCATGCAGCCTATATAGCCTTCCATAATTGCGGAAGTGTTGCCGGTGCAGGAATTTGTGCACGAACTAACGTCTCGAATATGTCCCACTCTTTTCCGACGGGATTCATGTCGGGCGATCTGGGTGATGAAACCATTCGCTCAAATTGTCCATAATGTTCTTCAAACAAATCATGAACAATTGTGGTCCGGTGTCATGGTGCACTGTCATCCATAAAAATTCCATCGTTATTTGGGAACATTAAGTCCATAAATGATTGCAGATGGTCTCCAAGTAGCCGTACAAAACCATTTCCAGCCAATGATCGGTTTATTTGGACTAGAGGACCCAGTCCATTCCATGTAAACACAGCCCAACCATTATATTACTACCATCAGTTTGCACAGTCCCTTGTTGACAAGCTGAGTCCATGACTTTCTTGGGTCTGCACCACACTCGAATCCTACCTCCAGCTCTAACCAACTGAAATAGGAACTCATCTGACCAAACTGCGGTTTTCTGGACGTCTAGGGTCCAACAGATTTCGCCGCACTGTCCTAACGGAAACGTTCGTCGTACATCCCATATTCGTTTCTTCAGTTTGTTTCACGTGGTGATGATTGTCTGTTAGCACTGACAACTCTACGAAAACGCCGCTGCTCTTGATTGTTAAGTGAACGCCGTGGGTCACTGCAGTGTCCGTGGTGAGAGATAATGTCTGACATCTGGTAATATCGGCACACTCTTGACACTGTGAATTCCGGAATACTGAATACCTGAAATGGAATGTCCCATGCCTCTAGGCTGCAGATACTATTCTGCGTTCGAACTCTCTTAATTCGCGTCGTTCGGCCATAATCGCGTCCGAAACCTTCGCACATGAATCGCCTGAGTACAAATGGCAGCCCCTTCAATTTACCGCCCCTTTTATATCTTGTTTACGCGATACTACCGCCATCTGTATACACTATGCAATCAAAAGTATCCGGACACCCCCAAAAACATACGTTTCGCATTTCATGTGCAGTGTGCTGCCACCTGCTGCCAGGTACTACATATCAGCGACCTCAGTAGTCATTAGACACTGTGAGAGAGCGGATGTGGTCAGGTGATGGTGTCATATGTCTGTACGCGAGATTTCCACACTCCTAATCATCCGTGGGTCCACTGTTTCCGATGTAATAGTGAACTGGAAACGTGAAGGGAAACGTACAGCACAAAAGTGTACAGGCCGTCTGTTGACTAACAGAGACCACCGACAGTTAAAGAGGGTCGTAACATGTAATAGGCAGATATATGTCCAGACCGTCATACATGAATTCCAAACTGCATCAGGATCCAAAAATGGTTCAAATGGCTCTGAGCACTATGGGACTTAGCATCTGAGGTCATCAGTCCCCTAGAACTTAGAACTACTTAAACCTAACTAACCTAAGGACATCACACACATCCATGCCCGAGGCAGGATTCCAACCTGCGACCGTAGTGGTCGCGCAGTTCCAGACTGAAGAGCCTAGAACCGCTCGGCCACACTGGCCGGCATCAGCATTCACTACAAGTAATATGACAGTAGGTGGGAGGTGAGAAAACTTGGATTTCATAGTCGAGCGGCTGCTCATAAGACACTCATCACGCTGGTAAATGCCAAACGACGCCTCGCTTGGTGTAAGAAGCGTAAACTTTGGACGATTGGACAGTGCAAAAACGTTGTGTGGAGTGAAGAATTACGGTACATAATGTGGTTATCCGTGGCAGGGTGTGGCTATGCCGAATGCCAGATGAATGTCATCTGACAGCGTGTGTAGTGCCAATAGTAAAATTCGGAGGCGGCGGTGTTATGGTGTTGTCGTGTTTTTCATGGAGGGGTTGTTGTTTTGGGTGGCACTAGCACAGCACAGGCCAACATTGATGTTTTAAGCACCTTCTTGCTTCCCACTGTTGAAGAGTGCGACTGCATCTTTTAACACGATGGAGTGCCTGTTCATAATGCACGGCCTGTGGCGGAGTGGTTACACGACAATAATATCCCTGTAATGCACTGGCCTGCACAGAGTCCTGACCTGAATCCTTTAGGAGACCATTGGGACGTTTTCGTGCTAGGCCTCACCGACCGACATCGATACCCCTCCTCAGTGCAGCACTCCGTGAAGAATGGGCTGCCATTACCCAAGAAACCTTCCAGCAGTTGATTGAACGTATGCCTGCGAGAGTGAAAGCTGTCATCAAAGTTAAGGGTGGGCCAACACCATATTGAATTCCACCATTGCCGATGGAGGGCGTCACGAACTTGTAAGTCATTTTCAGCCAGGTGTCTGGATACTTTTGATCCCATAATGTATATTTAGATCGCTATCCCATGGCTTTCATTATTTCAGTGTAATGCTTGTTTGAAAGAGTTTTTTTCCATGTTTTTGCACCTGTATCAAGTCTAGGGACACGTAACAGAATACCAGGAATACAACAGCACAAGAAACGAGTTTTGTGAAAAAAAGGCACTTAGAGCGTTTTCCATTTTGATTCTTCAAACATATTCGGCATTCTGTCCAGGTAGGAAATTGTCAAGGCATGGCAATTCGAGCGCGTCCTTCACCTTTCTTTGAATAACAGTGTGGTATGCGTTCTCTGGGTAACATAAGACTCTCTGCATTCTGTGTGCCGATCTTTTCAGAATGAGTTACGACTTACATTCATTTACGCAGCTGGCCATTAAAATTGCAACACCTTGAACACAGCATGCAACATACGTCAAATCGTAAGTATGTGTACTACATGCTAGCTTCTAAAAGTGATTAACATTTCAGTGCAACCGCAAAAATCAGGTAGGAGTGACGACATCTACATTCTGTACACGCAGAAAGATTTTTCAGTAGCTTTCTGAATCAGAAAACCCATTTGAGTATTGACTGTTTGTGTTATTCCTCGTGTGAGAACAAACACATACCAGAAGAGAACGGAATTCGACTACGACAGGATCGTGGTCTGTCTAGATGCTGTTTATCGTTCCGTGATATTCTTTCTCGCCTTGGTCAGGATACCGAGACTGTCACTGTGAATATGGAATCGACAGACAACTAACGAACCTCGAAAGGACAGACATTGACATAAGGAATCTCGAAACAGAAACAAGGCGTCAGTACCAGCTGAGATGCCTATACGATTCTACAAAGATTCTGCGAAAGAACTTGCTTCCCTTCTAGCAGGAGTTTATCACAGATCGCTGGAGGAAATGGATTCCGCAGACAGAGATCTTGTGAAACTTAGCTCGCTCTGTTCCTGCACGAGATCCACAGCGCTGTAGACAAAGGCGCTCTGCTGACGTCACGTTCCTCAACTTCAGGAAGGCAACTGACACAGTCTTGCACTGCCAATTACTGAAGAACCACGAGCTCAACGAGTATCGGACGAGTTTTCCGTCTGAATTCAAGATTTCCTTGCAGATAGAAGTCTACACGTCACTTCTAACAGAAAAAATTGACAGATGTAAAAGCAATTTCCAGAGTACCGAAGGAAATCTGATAGGACCGTTACTGCTTACTATGAATGTAAACGGTCTAGTAGAAAACGTCAGAAGGTCTTTAAGACTATTCGCAGATGATGCAGTTGTCTAATAAAAAGTAGAAACGCCAGAAGACACTATATATTTGCAGAATGTCCTGTGAAGGACTGATAAATGGCGCAGGATCTTGCGGTTAATCCCGAACGTGAATAAATGGATCAAATTGCGAATGTTAGGAAAAGAAATCCATTCCTGTACAGCCACACTATTGGTGACAAACTTCTGGAGACGGTATCTACTGCAACATATCTGGGAGTATCTATCCAGAGCTACCGTACATAGAATAACAACGCAAATCAAAAAAAGTTTTGCATCACCCCGGTTCCCAAAACTCCTGAAGATAGACGTTGACTGTGGATATTGTATCATAGACACCGTCTCTTTGACTGTTCAGAGATGTCACTAAACCCGCCCAAAGACGTAAACAGCCATGCATTAGCAGCTCCTATTAGACGGAGGGGGTCCGACAGCCGATCATTCCCAGCCATTCCACCAGGAAGGAGGTACACGGTTCGTGTTGTCTTTAGTTCAACCACGCCTAGACGGATAATACCGCGGTGCGATCGCGTCCGCATTGTTACTTTGTGCCAGGAAGGGCTCTCAACAAGGGAAGTGTTCAAGCGTTTCGGAGTGAACCAAAGTGATGTTGTTCGGACATGGAAGAGATACAGAGAGACAGGAACTGTCGATGACATGCCTCGCTCAGGCCGCCCAGAGACTACTACTCCAATGGATGATCGCTCCCTACGGACTATGGCTCAGAGGAACCCTGACAGCAGCGCCACCATGTTGAATAATGCTTTTTGTGCAGCCACAGGACGTTGTGCGCAATCCGCTGGAGGATGCGTTCACTCCCGACGTCCATCTTTGCAACCACGACACCATGCAGCGCGGTACAGATGGTCCCAACAACATGCCGAACGGACCGTTCGGTTTTGGCATCACGTTCTCTTCACCGATGAGTATCGCATATGCCTTCAACCATACAATCGTCGGAGACTTGTTTGGTGGCCTTAGACACACTGCCCAGCGAGTGCCCTGCTGTTTTGGGCTGGCATTATGTGGGGTTGACGTACGCCGCTGGTGGTCACGGAAGGCGCCGCAACGGCTGTACGATACGCGAATGCCATCCTCCGACCGATAGTGCAACCATATCGGCAGATGGCCAGCATCTATTCCAGACATCAATCCTATCGAACTTGCCTGGGACAGATTGAAAAGGGCTGTTTATGGACGACGTGAAACACCAACCACTCTCAGGGAACTACGCCAAATCGCTGATGAGAAGTGGGACAATCTGGACCAACAGTGCCTTGATGAACTTGTGGATAGTATGCCACGAAGAATCAGGCATGCATCGATGCAAGAGGACGTGCTACTGGGTATTAGAGGTACCGGTGTATACAGCAATCTGGACCACCACCTCTGAATGCCTTGCTGTATGGTGGTACGGAAATCATGTTTATGTTGATCTCTATTCCAATTTTCTGTACATGTTCCGGAACTCTCGGAACCGAGGTCATGTAAAACTTTTTTGATGTGTGTATATAAAACAAATATTAAGAATATCAGATGCCAGACTGAGATTTATAGGAGAAATACACTCCTGGAAATGGAAAAAAGAACACATTGACACCGGTGTGTCAGACCCACCATACTTGCTCCGGACACTGCGAGAGGGCTGTACAAGCAATGATCACACGCACGGCACAGCGGACACACCAGGAACAGCGGTGTTGGCCGTCGAATGGCGCTAGCTGCGCAGCATTTGTGCACCGCCGCCGTCAGTGTCAGCCAGTTTGCCGTGGCATACGGAGCTCCATCGCAGTCTTTAACACTGGAAGCATGCCGCGACAGAGTGGACGTGAACCGTATGTGAAGTTGACGGACTTGGAGCGAGGGTGTATAGTGGGCACGCGGGAAGCCGGGTGGACGTACCGCCGAATTGCTCAACACGTGGGGCGTGAGGTCTCCACAGTACATCGATGTTGTCGCCAGTGGTCGGCGGAAGGTGCACGTGCCCGTCGACCTGGGACCGGACCGCAGCGACGCACGGATGCACGCCAAGACCGTAGGATCCTACGCAGTGCCGTAGGGGACCGCACCGCCACTTCCCAGCAAATTAGGGACACTGTTGCTCCTGGGGTATCGGCGAGGACCATTCGCAACCGTCTCCATGAAGCTGGGCTACGGTCCCGCACACCGTTAGGCCGTCTTCCGCTCACGCCCCAACATCGTGCAGCCCGCCTCCAGTGGTGTCGCGACAGGCGTGAATGGAGGGACGAATGGAGACGTGCCGTCTTCAGCGATGAGAGTCGCTTCTGCCTTGGTGCCAATGATGGTCGTATGCGTGTTTGGCGCCGTGCAGGTGAGCGCCACAATCAGGACTGCATACGACCGAGGCACACAGGGCCAACACCCGGCATCATGGTGTGGGGAGCGATCTCCTACACTGGCCGTACACCACTGGTGATCGTCGAGGGGACACTGAATAGTGCACGGTACATCCAAAGCGTCATCGAACCCATCGTTCTACCATTCCTAGACCGGCAAGGGAACTTGCTGTTCCAACAGGACAATGCACGTCCGCATGTATCCTGTGCCACCCAACGTGCTCTAGAAGGTGTAAGTCAACTACCCTGGCCAGCAAGATCTCCGGATCTGTCCCCCATTGAGCATGTTTGGGACTGGATGAAGCGTCGTCTCACGCGGTCTGTACGTCCAGCACGAACGCTGGTCCAACTGAGGCGCCAGGTGGAAATGGCATGGCAAGCCGTTCCACAGGACTACATCCAGCATCTCTACGATCGTCTCCATGGGAGAATAGCAACCTGCATTGCTGCGAAAGGTGGATATACACTGTACTAGTGCCGACATTGTGCATGCTCTGTTGCCTGTGTCTATGTGCCTGTGGTTCTGTCACTGTGATCATGTGATGTATCTGACCCCAGGAATGTGTCAATAAAGTTTCCCCTTCCTGGGACAATGAATTCACGGTGTTCTTATTTCAATTTCCAGGAGTGTATTAAGGAAATCTCATCCATCCGCGAAGGAAGTGACTTACAAGGCGCTTTTTTGACGGCTCTTGAGTACTGTTCATCGGACCCTTACGAGATACACTACTGGCCATTAAAAATGCTACACCAAGACGAAATGTAGATGATAAACGGGTATTCATTGGACAAATATATTACACTAGAACTGAGATGTGATTGCCGGCCGAAGTGGCCGCGCGGTTCTGGCGCTGCAGTCTGGAACCGTGAGACCGCTACGGTCGCAGGTTCGAATCCTGCCTCGGGCATGGATGTGTGTGATGTCCTTAGGTTAGTTAGGTTTAACTAGTTCTAAGTTCTAGGGGACTAATGACCTCAGCAGTTGAGTCCCATAGTGCTCAGAGCCATTTGAACCATTTTTCTGAGATGTGATTACATTTTCACTGAGAAATCAGTACCCAGAACAACCACCTCGGGGGCCGTAATAACGGCCTTGATACGCCTGGGCAGTGAGTCAAACAGAGCTTGGATGGCGTGTACAGGTACAGCTGTCCATGCAGCTTCAACACGGTACCACACTTCATCAAAAGTAGTGACTGGCGTATTGTGACGAGCCAGTTGCTCGCCTACCATTGACCTGACGTTTTCAATTGGTGAGAGATCTGGAGAATGTGCTGGCCAGGGCAGCAGTCGAACATTTTCTGTATCCAGAAAGACCCGTACAGGACCTGCAACATGCAGTCGTGCATTATCCTGCTGAAATGTAGGGTATCACAGGGATCAAATGAAGGGTAGAGCCACGGGTCGTAACACATCTGAAATGTAACGTCCACTGTTCAAAGTGTGAAGAAGAGGTGACCGAGACGTGTAACCAATGGCATCCCATACCATCACGCCAGGTGATACGCCAGTATGGCGATGACGAATACACGCTTCCAATGTGCGTTCACCGCGATGTAGCCAAACACGGATGAGACCATCATGATGCTGTAAACAGAACCTGGATTCATCCGAAAAAATGACGTTTTGGCATTCGTGCACCCTTGTTTCGTCGTTGAGTACACCATCGCAGGCGCTCCTGCCTGCGATGCAGCGTCAAGGGCAACCGTAGCCATGGTCTCCGAGCTGATAGTCCATGCTGCTGCAAACGTCGTCGAACTGTTCATGCATGTGGTTGTTGCCTTGCAAACGTCCCCATCTGTTGACTCAGTGATCGGGACGTGGCTGCACGATCCGTTACAGCCATGCGGATATGATGCCTGTCATATCGACTGCTAGTGATACGAGGCCGTTGGGATCCAGCACGGCGTTCCGTATTACCCTCATTAACCCACCGATTCCGTATTCTGCTAACAGTCATTGGATATCGACCAACGCGAGGAGCAATGTCGCGATACGATAAACCGCAATCGCGATAGACTACAATCCGGCCTTTATCAAAGTGAGAAACTTAATGGTACGCATTTCTCCTCCTTACACGAGGCATCACAACAACGTTTCACCAGGCAACGCCGGTCAACTGCTGTTTGTGTGTGAGAAATCGGTTGGAAACTTTCCTCATGCCAGCACGTTGTAGGTGTCGCCACCGGCGCCAACCTTGTTGAATGCTCTGAAAAGCTAATCATTTGCGTATCACAGCATCTTCTTTCTGTCGGTTAAATTTCGCGTTTGTAGCACGTCATCAACGTGGTGTAGCAATTTTAATGGTCAGAAGTGTAGAACTGATAGAAGAGAGTCAGAGAGGATCCGACGAAAAACGGCACGTTTCGTCACGGGATCATTTAGTCAGCGCAAGAACGTTAGAGAGATGTACAAGAATCTGCAGTGGCAGATATTATACCGTGGCCTTGTGCATCACAGAGGCTGAGTATTGAATTTTTGAGTGAACACTTTCCAGGACGAACTGGACAACATGCTATCTTTTCTCACGTACATTTCGCTTAGTGACCACGACAAGAAAATTCGAGAAATTAGAGTTCATACAAAGACTTACCGACTGTCATTCTTCCAAAGCGCCATTCGCGAATGGAACGGGGAATGTGGGATGAGTTAGTGGCACCAGACGTACCCTCCGCGACAAACTATTAGGTGGCTTGCGGAGTGTGATGTAGATGTAGACGTTAATGATGATGTTTGGTTTGTGGGGCGCTCAACTGCGCGGTCATCAGCGTCCGCACGAAGTCCCAGTTTTTACACAGTCCAATTTTTATACAATCCAGTCTAGCCGCTGTCACGAATGATGATGATGATGATGATGAAATTATGAGGACATCACAGACACCCAGCCCCCGGGCAGAGAAAATCCCCAACCTGGCCGGGAATCGAACCCGGGACACCGTGATCCAGAGCCAGCAATGCTATCCACTAGACCACGAGCTGCGGACTAGATTTGGACATAGATGTTGTTCGTTCGGCCGTGAGGGATTGTGCAGCCACGTCACATGCTTTGAACCAGGAAATGTGCCTGTTTTCAGCGACAGAAACATCCACCCGGACAATGTGACGATTCATGGATCAATTAGAACTCAAAATTTTCGTTTATAATCATAGTTCCTGATCCTGCTGCGTAATTACAGAGCAGAAACGTTTCCTTCATTGAGAAACACAAGAATGTGGACTTGCTGAGTGGAAAGTATGGTCAGTTTGTTCTCCATCGCTTTCTGGCTGACCACAAAAATAATTTTCGGGAGCGAACAATATTTCTTATTTCACAGCACCACGGGCTGTAGCACGGCGACCGTTGTTGAGGCTTTGCTTGATTTGGCAGAAGAGAATCCCGAGCTCTGCTCAGTTTTTTTATAATTTATCTCGGGCGAGTCACCGCTGTAAGGCACCTGAAACAAAAATCATCGGGATATATTAATTAGACATTAAAAAATGGTGACTGTAGCGCCAGAATATGCAGCTGACTTCCGTTAATAACGTTCCACCGTTCCGGGCGTCGCTAAGCTCCCAGGAATGCTAAATGGCAAAACAAGTTCCACGCAGCTTAATAAAAAAAAAACTTGTGACTCGCCTCAGTTACAGGATATAATTATAATGTTTTCATTTCAGTTCACGAAACGATTGATTACTGGACTGACAATAAACGATACATGCTTTGAATAAAATTACAGGCACTTCGTCTCTGGCGTAATAATTTAAAATCTTTAGTTAAATGTTAATTCCAGAAGCTCTAGATCAGTGCAAATACAGGCACGTCAATCTAGAAGGGTACAAAATCAATATTGGGTTAACTTTCTTGTTTCTGCACTGTTGTAGACTCACGTAGAGCCTGTGAGTAGAACGAGAGCTGCCAGTTTCCAATTGTTAGACTCGTAAGGGCCTAGCACGTAGCTTGATGGTACGCGGCGACGTTAGGTACAAAACAGGATCACTTCTGTTTCACACACCCGGTAAATTTGGACGGCAGTTATCACGTTTGTAACTTATTAAAGAAACTGGCTGTGCCCTACCTTCAAGATCTCCGGGACAATACCTTCCGGCAAGCTAACACAAGGCCACATGTTTCTCGCACTGTTCTGCCTAACCTCTGGCCATTTCGTTCGGTTTTGAATTTCTAACCCACAACCCCATTTTAACAGACAGTAGTTGTGTATTTCATGTCGTCTCTCTCTTGTATTGTTTATTTGCCACCTGTCAACTGTGCCAATAGTTTAGAGTACAATGTTTGGTTTCGGGATGTAAACATCAGCGCGCTTGATTTTTGCAGAGAATGTTCGTTATAATTAATCAGTTACGAACGACAGAAGAAAGGAGCTTCTCCTATTTCCTATCGCTGACCACACTTCTACTTCCCTTCACGTGACGTTTTTCCTTTCCGTAATACATAATTCATATTATAAATGATAACTTAATTCACATTTCCCTATGAAATTCCTTGATAATGACTCATTTAGAACTTCAGTTCACAAAAAAACCTCATATACGCCTGAGAAACACCAAGAAATGCATTGAAATCATATCACAGATGATGTCCGTAATAATACAAATGATTAAGAGTACAGTGCCTGCCCGTTATGTGTTCGCGGCCATGTTTCGGCTTCGGTGCTGAAGCACTGCACATGGCCGAATGGCGGGGAGGTATCCGAATACTAGCCGGACATTGTCGAAGCACGTACGTGACACAGTAAAGCACTTTCTGTGTGACATTGGATGGGACAGATACGAGCACGTGCATCCAGAAGGTGTACAAGCGGCCGAAGACTCTTTAAAGGGATTTCGTGGTGATTGTATAATTTTTTTTTTTGGTCAGGAAGAAAATCGGACAAGAACTACACTTCCGGTAATCTCCAGTATTAGCTCGATTCCCACGAGTTAAAAAGTCAGAACGAACTTGGCAGATAGCACTCACGGAGAAAATGGGGAATTTTCTGTTTAATTGTGCAGTTTCATTGAATACATCATCAATAAAACTGATGTACATTTTTCCTAAAGAAAACAGTTATAAGAATTGAAATGAAAGAACATATTAGTACTGGTATTTTGTAACAACATCGTAAATGTTCAAAAATGGCTCTGAGCACTATGGGACATAACTTCTGAGGTCATCAGTCCCCTAGAACTTAGAACTACTTAAACGTAACTAACCTAGGGACATCACACACATCCAAGTCCCAGGCAGGATTCCAACTAGAGACCGTAGCGGTGGCGCGGTTCCAGACTGTAGCGCCTAGAACCGCTCGGCCACACCGGCCGGCTAAAATGTTAAGTTGATGTATTTCTATCGTCGTAGGCGAAACACGACTTGTATTCTCCTTCAAAATGTAATCTTAAATTCCTGTCTTTTCTATTACGTAATATTTACTACTTTTAAGTGCCGGCCGGTGTGGCCGAGCGGTTCTAGGCGCTTCAATCTGGTACCGAGCGACCTCTACGGTCGCAGGTTCGAATCCCGCATCGGGCATGGATGTGTGTGATGTCCTTAGGTTAGTTAGGTTTAAGTAGTTGTAAGTTCCAGGGGACTGTTGACCTCAGATGTTAAGTCCCATAGTGCTCAGAGCCATTTGAACTCTTAAGTGTTTCTGTGTCTGATATCATCCTCATACTTCAGATAGAAAAACTGCTAAAAAACAGCGATCAGAAACGAAGTACTGCTTCTTAGAGACACATAAATGGACTCATTTACTGGTGAAGGAAATGCACGGAGTCAGCCTCAGGCCCATCAGGATACGTGCAGGAACGTATCACTTTTTCTGTGCTCGCGGTGCTATGACCGGAAATGTGTACTGGGCTGCCAACAGCGCTGTAGTTAAAAACCGTAACTCTTGGGCACTAGGAAGCACTGCCGTACCTCGAGCTTTGCTCTGTTTGGTACCACGCGGGTTCAAATGGTTCTGAGCACTTTGGGACTTAACATCTTAGGTCATCACCCCCTAGAACATAGAACTAGTTAAACCTAACTAACCTAACGACATCACACACAACCCTGCCCGAGGCAGGATTCGAACCTGCGACCGTAGCAGTCGCGCGGTTCCGGACAGCGCGCCTAGAACCGCGAGACCACCGCGGCCGGCACCACGCTGGTCGCCCCCTAGTGAGCGAAGCTTGACGTGAAGAGCAGACTTGCTGCAGTCAGAGCCTTTAAATCTCGTGACATGAAGTCATAGAGAGCAAACAGAACACAGCATGTTGTTCTCAATGGAGAGACGTCTACAGACGTTAAAGTAACCTCTGGCGTGCCACAGGGGAGCGTTATGGGACCATTGCTTTTCACAATATATATAAATGACCTAATAGATAGTGTCGGAAGTTCCATGTGGCTTTTCGCGGATGATGCTGTAGTATACAGAGAAGTTTCAGCACTAGAAAATTGCAGCGAAATCTGCAGCGGATAGGCACTTGGTGCAGGGAGTGGCAACTGACCCTTAACATAGACAAATGTAACGTATTGCGAATACATAGAAAGAAGGAGCCTTTATTGTATGATTATATGATAGCGGAACAAACACTGGTAGCAGTTACTTCTGTAAAATATCTGGGAGTATGCGTGCGGAACGATTTGAAGTGGAATGATAGTATAAAATTAATTGTTGGTAAGGTGGGTCCCAGGTTGAGATTCACTGGGAGAGTTCTTAGAAAATGTAGTCCATCAACAAAGGAGGTGGCTTACAAAACACTCGTTCGACCTATACTTGAGTATTGCTCATCAGTGTGGGATCCGTACCAGGTCGGGTTGACGGAGGAGATAGAGAAGATCCAAAGAAGAGCGGCGCGTTTCGTCACAAGGTTATTTGGTAAGCGTGATAGCGTTACGGAGATGTTTGGCAAACTCAAGCGGCAGACTCTGCAAGAGAGGCGCTCTGCATCGCGGTGTAGCTTGCTGTCCAGGTTTCGAGAGGATGCGTTTCTGGATGAGGTATCGAATATATTGCTTCCCCCTACTTATACCTCCCGAGGAGATCACGAATGTAAAATTAGACAGATTCGAGCGTGCACGGAGGCTTTCCGGTAGTCGTTCTTCCCGCGAACAGGAAAGGGAGGTAATGACAGTAGCACGTAAAGTGTCCTCCGCCACACACCGTTGGGTGGCTTGCAGAGTATAAATGTAGATGTAAATGTAGAAATACTTTTTGAAGGCTATGAGGCAGGCAAACTCGAAGGCACCCATCGTTATTCGAATTATCTTCCTAAAATATTGGCCAGTATCTAACGTAGCGACTGCTGTTCATATTGCCCCCAACACAAATCAGTCGAGGCTGAATATTCTACGCAGTTGCACCCCAAACCAGCACAAATAGCGTCCGTCCTCTACGCCGCTCTACAATGCAGGCTGGTAGACTGCGGTCACCAGAGTAGAATGCAGAATGCAGCCATTGCTGTAAGACAGTGTGAACTAAGAGTCGTCCGAAATCACTGCGTTTTGCCTCGTGTCTCCATGCGCCAGCGATAAAGTTAACCAGACCGTACCAGCATTACCAATGAGATACCGCTTCAGCATGCAACACACGACGTCGGTCCGTCGACGCAAAGACGTGCACACCCGTTACAGTAGTCCAGCGTTGAATTAGTATTGTATCAGAAATTTTCAATCGATTATGACCGAGAGGACACGTTTGCATTTCGGCTCTCAAGCGATATCAGTCAAGTCTCGTCTTGGCATATGAATCATTTAAAAAGCTAAGCGAACTATTTTAATCCTAACAAATAGGATAACTTTACCCGTAATGAGAACAAAGGTAGTAAAGACGTGCAGTAAAATTTCAGATACAGTTTTGATGGTTTAAAGCTGAAGACTGAATAACTTTCGTAATATATTCCGAACTATGATTTTTGAAAACGCGAATATCAGTCTCTAATACAGCAGCGAAATGACACGAGTAACTTTTCTGTTGTTAATCTATTTCTGATTTACGGTCGCTAGATCAGATTTGAAGCTAATTGCCATAAACCACTAATATGTGAGAAAAATATTAATCCGTCTCTCCTAGCTACATCGTAAAAAGCAGTTCAGAAAATTCTACTGTTTTCTCTCCGCATGTTCTTACACGCATAGGCCACCGAAGGATAATCGATCGGACTTTACAGGAACTGTCGAGCAATCAACCACCAAATGGTATCAAACCGCAGCCTGACGTCTGTCTCGAATGCATGATTAGCTGTTAATCAGTGCGGCTAGAGAGTGACGGTGTGGTCCAATATGAGAGCAGAGGCAACGGACGCCGAACGGTGAGCCATAGGAGTGGGTGAGAATAACTGTGGGATAACAAATTAAAGCAGTGTTGATGGTTGTACCACGAGAATACCGTCAACGTTCTACAAAAACCTTTTTCGAATGACATTTTCGTCAAGAAGTGATGGGCGAAATTCCAGAATTGAAGAAGTAAGTTCAAATGGTTTAAATGGCTCTAAAGCACTATGGGACTTAACATTTCAGGTCATCAATCCCCTAGACTTAGAACTACTTAAACCTAACTAACCTAAGTACATCACACACATCTATGCCCGAGGCGGGATTCGAACCTGCGATAGTAGTAGCAACGCGGTTCCGGACTGAAGCGTCTAGAACCGCTCGGCCAAAACGGAAGAAATAAGCGACAGAGATGGAAGATAAGTATATTTGCAAGTATTTCACGAAATCGTTAGCGTAAAAACCATGATAAATTCTACGAAACGAGAGTGACACCAATGTACAAATCCACGGTTGCAGTCCATCAGAAGCCTCAGAGATACGGATTCTATATCACTGAAGTTACGTGGAAGGCAGTAGCTCTCTGATAAAAACGTGGAAACGGTAACAAGATCCGTGCAACGAGATCTGATGTATAGTAAAAAAAAAGTTACCTTAAATAAGTTTCACGTTAAATTTTAAACTTCACGCCGCACAGATTGTTCCATAAAATTTCGAGACAACTGCCGGATTTCTGCCATTTCCTGGCACGATATTTCGGCACAGAGTCTTCTGGCCACCTTCAGATCAATATTCACATGAATATGGCCAGAAGATTGTGCGCCAAAATATCGTGGCAGGAAGTTGCAGATATCCGGTAGTTCTCCCGAAATTATATGAAACACGTTTCACGTTTGTACTTAACACTGCACACTGTTGTGGACGAGAAAAACAGTATGTTTTTATCAAGATAATACATAATTGTTATAATCGTATGTTTCAAAGTATGCAATGAATATTAACTGCAGGAAGTGGATCACACCGCTGTTTGACCAGCAAAATGCGCGGGCAATTCCAATAAACAAATGCATTGTTACAGTAGTTCAGACAGTTGTGCCTCGACATATACATCTCTTATGATGAGACAACTTCAAATTAAGAGGGCCGGCCGCGGTGGTCTAGCGGTTCTAGGCGCGCAGTCCGGAACTGCGCGACTGCTACGGTCGCAGGTTCGAATCCTGCCTCGGGCATGGATGTGTGTGATGTCCTTAGGTTAGTTAGGTTTAAGTAGTTCGAAGTTCTAGGGGACTGATGACCACAGATGTTAATTCCCATAGTGCTCAGAACCATTTGAACCATTTGAACCAAAATTAAGAGGAAAGCGTATCAACAGTTCGAAATTTTGTAGACGGACGTTGGTAGACGATGCACGTCCAGTAAGAATTGTATGTTCAGTATCGAATGGTCAGAGTTTCAGGCCCTATGACCGTAAGAAATGGCTCTGAGCACTATGCGACTTAACATCTGAGGTCATCAGTCCGCTAGAACTTAGAACTACTTAAACCTAACTAACCTAAGGACATCACATACATCCATGCCCGAGGCAGGATTCGAACCTGCGAACGTAGCGGTCGCGCGGTGCCAGACTGAAGCGCCTAGAACCGCTCAGCTAAATCGCCGGCTCTGACCGTAAGAAGAAAGGGAAGCGACTGTCCGTGACATGACGCAAGCACGTGGACTGGTGCATTTCTATACAATTATGCCCACCTTTAATTTGAACGCCAAAATGGGTAAAAATTACTCGCCATGTTACAAGTCGTTGGCACCTTCCTATCCCCTACGCCCTCCACCTCCTCCCCTCCCCCCTCCCCCCTCCCCCCTCCCCGCTCCCTTTTCAGCCTTTAAGGATGTGGCAAGTAATATATCACACCCGATAACAATGACAAAATGAGGTTGTGACAGCTTCACATATGGTACGCACACCTCTTTAGGTCACTTTCAGGAGAAAATAACTTACTGCCCCTTCCATCATTATGCGATCCTAACCTTCTGTCGCGATGACCCACACAGTCCCTCTCCTGTTATTGCAGTTCGCCTTTTATATGCTAGTTATTTCTGCGAAATTGTGCCATCCTTTTTTGTCATCAGTCTACTGACTGGTTTGATGCGGCCCGCCACGAGTTCCTTTCCTGTGCTAACCTCTTCATCTCAGAGTAGCACTTGCAACCTACGTCCTCAATTATTTGCTTGACGTATTGTAATCTCTGTCTTCCTCTACAGTTTTTGCCCTCTACAGCTCCCTCTAGTACCATAGAAGTCATTCCCTCACGTCTTAGCAGATGTCCTATCATCCTGTCCTCCTTATCAGTGTTTTCCACATATTCCTTTCCTCTCCGATTCTGCGTAGAACCTCCTCATTCCTTACCTTATCAGTCCACCTAATTTTCAACATTCGCCTATAGCACCACATCTCAAATGCTTCGATTCTCTTCTGTTCCGGTTTTCCCACAGTCCATGTTTCACTACCATACAATGCTGTACTCCAGACGTACATTCTCAGAAATTTCTTCCTCAAATTAAGGCCGGTATTTGATATTAGTAGACTTCTCTTGGCCAGAAATGCCTTTTTTGCCATAGCGAGTCTGCTTTTGATGTCCTCCTTGCTCCGTCCGTCATTGGTTATTTTACTGCCTAGGTAGCAGAATTCCTTAACTTCATTGACTTCGTGACCATCAACCCTGATGTTAAGTTTCTCGCTGTTCTCATTTCTACTACTTCTCATTACCTTCGTCTTTCTCCGATTTACTCTCAAACCATACTGTGTACTCATTAGACTGTTCATTCCGTTCAGCAGATCATTTAATTCTTCTTCACTTTCACTCAGGATAGCAATGTCATCAGCGAATCGTATCATTGATATCCTTTCACCTTGTATTTTAATTCCACTCCTGAACCTTTCTTTTATTTCCATCATTGCTTCCTCGATGTACAGATTGAAGAGTAGGGGCGAAAGGCTACAGCCTTGTCTTACACCCTTCTTAATACAAGCACTTCGTTCTTGATCGTCCACTCTTATTATTCCCTCTTGGTTGTTGTATGTTGTACATATTGTATATGACCCGTCTCTCCCTACTGCTTACCCCTACTTTTTTCAGAATCTCGAACAGCTTGCACCATTTTATATTGTCGAACGCTTTTTCCAGGTCGACAAATCCTATGAAAGTGTCTTGATTTTACTTTAGCCTTGCTTCCATTATTAGCCGTAACGCCAGAATTGCCTCTCTCGTTCCTTTACTTTTCCTAAAGCCAAACTTTTTTTTCCAAAGGAACCGCCCATGTTTTTTACCATTTCTTCGTACCAAACCCGAGCAGTGGATTTGAAGATGGCTAAGCACAGTAAATGGCTGAAATTACTAAGATATATTCTTAAGTTCCGGATCTCTAACAACCATGAATATTTTCGTGGTATCTCCATCCGTTCTCGAGAAACAGATACTCAAAGTTACCCCACTTGCACATGTAAAATAGGCATGTAAAACCCAGTATGAGGCGAAAGAGTAGTTTATAAAGTGATGTAGAAAGGAGAAATATGCTTTAAAAAGACTCTGTTATCATCAAGGGTTCTGACACCCACATGTTGTTGTGCTGGACTACATGCACAATTTTTGGGCATGTAAAATCCGTTGTCAGGTCTAAAATTAGTCCTGAGTTATTTCAGTTTCACGTAAGTAAACAACAAAAATTTTACTGAGCCATCAAGTTATTTCCATATGAGTGACATGACGTTCTAAGGCAGTGAAAAGAAGGTAACCAGAGGAAAAATTCTGTTACCAGAGCACAATAAAAGCGATTCTGCTCCTGTTTAAAAGGCTCTGACCAAAAATTGGGGTACCACCTGCCTCAGTCTACATTTCTTACCAACTTTAAAAATTTTCTCAAAAATTTTGGCATGTGGACATGCTCGCACTTTTGTATGGTGAGAGGGATGGACACAGCAGTAATGAGAAAAAGACGGAAAAGTAATAAATACTGGAAGATAGTACACAATGGTTGTGGTATAGAAAGAACGAAGGAGACAAAGGCAGTGTGAGAGAAAGAGAGGAACACAACGGCAGTGCAACGTAGTTGGTAGTAACAGAATAATGCTAGGAAAACAGTGAAGGAGACGGTGCAACTGGCTTGTCACAATACGCCAGTCACTACTCTTGATGAACTGTGGTATCGTGTTGAAGCTGCATGGGCAGCTGTACCAGTGCACGCCATCCAAGCTCTGTTTGACTCAATGTCCAGGCGTATCAAGGCCGTTATTACGGCCAGAGGTTGTTGCTCAGGGTACTGATTTCTCAGGATCTATGCACTCAAATTGCGTGAAAATGTAATCACATGTCAGTTCTAGTATAATATATTTGCCAATGAATACCCGTTTATCATCTGCATTTCTTCTTGGTGTAGCAATTTTAATGGCCAGTAGTGTTTCTGCAAAATTATATCATTTTAAGACACATAGCTCCGGATATATAACGTTATAAACATTGGGATCAAATATTTAATACATTAACTCATTTGTAATGTAACCAGAAGCTTGAAGCTCCTTTAGACAAGGTGCGTCAGGAGGAAATTTACATGCTTTGAGGAGTGATAGTATTAGTGATGCCAAATAAAAAACCTCATACGAACATATGCAGTGTTCTTAACTGTTTCAGAGTAAGCTAATGAAAATAGTAGGCGAAAGCATAAAGGCACGTGATAGTAAGTGAAACATTGCAATCTAATGTTTAGTGTTGTTCTTTACATTTCCTTACAAATGATGTTCAAGAAGTCCACCGTCAGCTGCAATGCACTCTGCAGCTCTTATAGACAGTTTCTGTGTTGCTGATGTGAGCTCATTCATGCGGTCCATTACTTGAGCACACGAACGTAAAATACGAGCGAGAAGTTCCTCCTTTGTGTCCACTCTACGCTTGGAGACCAAGACAACAGTCCGTAGACTGATGTCGCTTTGGTTGTGTTCGCACGTGAGTGCTGGTGAAGAACATGCGGCTGACGTGTCATAAGGAAGTGTTATCTACGGCGTTCCGTACGGCAAGGCTGCCCACTTTCGACCCTACTCTATGCTATAAGCCTGGAGCCACTCATCGGGAGTCTGACGAGCCACCTTTCTGGTCTCACTTTGCGACAGCACAGTTTTCGATGTCGTGCGTATGCGGACGACTTCCTCCTCTTGATCCGCTCACGGAGTGAAACACACACGGTACTTGATTTGATATCAACGTACGACACTGCAGCGGGCAGTAACATGAATGTGTCTAAATCCGCGGCGATGCCCATGCTCTCACACGACGACTTAGCACCTCTCCCGTGTGTACAAAAACTACGATACCTTGGTATCATTTTCACCTCCACCGTGCGCCGCTCCGCTGCCATCAGTTTTCGGCGTGCACTCCAAACTATCCGCACGACGGTGCGACAAAATCTTCTTCGACGACTCGATTCTTTACAGCGTGTCCAATACCTCAATCAACATGTGGCGTCCAGAATGGTCCACATTGCACGGGTCCTCCCCCTGCCATCAACTATTGGACGCAGCCTCCAGGCTGCCTTCGGATACTTCATTACGGCCGGTACGCTCTTTAAGGTCCGCTACGACACGTTCACCCTTCCCATGCGAGCGGGAGGCCTCGGCCTTGTCAATGTGCGACTCCGCGCGGCGTCCTTGTACATGTCCACCATGCACAAGCAGTGGCACGGGGGCACCTCCCTTACGCGCAGCTTGCTGGAAATTCTTGTGCCCGCGACCATAACACTACCACTACCAGTCGCGCACATCAAGCACCATCTGACACACATTTCTGATTTCATCGTCAACTTCAGTTATGCTCACACACACTTACCGACCACGCGTTCTCCTCGACCTAAAGATTTTTACACCCCACTCCTTCGTTCCATATCCAGCAACAATATCGAACTTAGACATCCGTCCAAACGGTGGCCCACGGTTTGGCGTCATATCCATCAGCCTTTTCTTCCCTCCAACGTCCGGGCAACATGGTACCAAGTCGCAAATGAAAACTTCGCCACAAATCATCGCCTTCACGCCATCGGACTAATGGACTCTCCACTTTGTTCCATTTGCCACCTCGTGGATGACGATGTCCATCAACTGACTTGTGCTGCCACCAGTGACGTCTGGAAACTAGCCCGACAGTTCGTTGCCTGTTACTTCCGCGTTCCGCCGGACTCGATTGACCGATGGACTTTTATCCATCCTAAGAATACTTATTTCCCCGCCGCCAAAAATAATGCGATTGTATGGGTCAAGGGATGGACGATCACCTACATGTATAACGATGGCGACAAATCACGCCTTGATTTCTGGCAGTACTTACAAACCGCCCACAGTCAAGTCGAACACCGACCGCGCTACCGCGCCTTCTTCGCCAATTACCTACATGCAATCTTTACGTCACCCCCGCTCAGTTGGATGGTGCCACACGCCGACAACACTCCCGCCCCCCCTGCTGACATCTGAGACTCCCCGCGCTACTTTCTATATTGTAACCCACAGTGGAGTAGGCGCATGGACACGCGCCTTCTTTCTTTTATGCGATATACCATAACACACTGGCTTTTCCGTCACTCCACTGTATATTGCTTCACACCTCTTAGCTTACATCAGCATTATTATTCTTTTTTTCCTACACATAAAAACAAAAAAATTGCTCGCCTTGTACGAGTATAATGTCTTGTGTTATTTTCGCCGGAAGGATGGCATTTCTGGTGTATTTCAGTCTGCACCAATAAAGATCTTTTGTTAATTTACCTGTTCCTGCTAAAAAAAAAAAAAATTGGCAAGCGTCGTGCGTTCTAAACTTACAGTCGCCTGTTCGCGTCCAACTGTATTTTTTTTTTTTTTACCACAGTTATGAGTCTGACTGAACATCGAAGATAATTCGCTTAACATTCTACCCACCAGCAATAACAAGTATTCCAGAAACAATTCCGCAGGATAGCTCGTGGCTGCGCCGCGATCATTACAGCTTACACTCGAGCGTTTCCTCGCACTGCAGCGGCTACCGGCTACCGGCCAGACGCCACCCGCCGCCTGAAATCCGGCGCCGCCCAGGTGAACGCGTCGCGACGCTGTCAGTGTGTGTCTCAACTGTCATTTTCGAATTTGAAGTTCTAGTTATCATCTGGCAGTTAAGCAATGGATTTTGCAAACTTGAAAATCATGAACTACAGTTAAGCATTGTAAAATTGAGTCGCAAGTGGAAATAGGTGTAACATCTGCAACAAAACGTTTGGTATAACAGAGGGGTGAATGCAGAGGAGGCAGCTAGAAAGATTTGAATTGTGTGTGGAGCGAGTGCTTTTGGGAAAAATACGCCAGAAAAAGATATTCTTGTTTTAACAAACATCGTTCTGGCATGAATGATTTTCCACATTAAGGAAGTCTCGACTACTGATATATGTGATAGATTACCATTTTACCATCATGCGACATTTGCATTCAACAGGCAAAGTTCAGAAGTCTGGTGTAGGAGTACTGCATGCTCTAATTCGAAACAACAAAAATCAACGGAGTGACTGTTATTGAACGTCATCGGTCACTCATTGAGCATTCGTATGCAGTACTGTTACTGGTGACGTGTTATGATGCCTTTATCGTTAACTTCCTAAGAAGAAATGAAAGGCTGAGCCCCTCCAAAAAGACATAAACTCGAGCTAAGAGTAGTGTGAACATAATATTTTACATCTGATAACTCCAAAAGTGTGTTTTGGGTTACGAATTCTGCCCCAAGGGCTGTGTGCAACACAGCTGGAATTTGTTGCCAACAACTGAGACACCTTTCGGTCTCAGCGTAAGAAAATCGAGCAACACAACTACATCACATGTGCTACTGTATGATAACGCACTTCTTGATTTGAGAAACAAAACTATCCAGGAGATTGAAATTAAAGTCGTCTCTCAGGCGCTTGTATTGATAGAGAAGTCCTCTCTCAAGCACTTGTCCCTCTCGTCATATATTCGTAAAGTTTTACCTTTCCCGCTCTGGATCGATCAACCGTCAACGCAATTCATTTCTAGACGAAAATACTCTTAAAACTACTCTGGTACAATGATATCGTTGGAACCAGTAGGTTTCTACTGGCGTAGAATTTGTAAATAACTTTAGCATTGTCAGATCGTTTTAGATATCGTGAAAGAAAATTCTTTTGCTGATTAATTTCTCTTTGATGATTACTGTTGCGTTTAGTAAACTAATGGAAAACCCAATTAAAATATTCACTGTACTAATACAGATTAAATCCAGCTTACTACAGAAACATCACGACGGCAGACTATGTTAATAAAGCATTAAGTATCTGTAAGCCGATGGAGCCTATTTTAACACGAATTAGTAGGACATTACCGACTTTTGACTTCGAAAAGATCTGTATTTACTTCATTTCCTGTATCATTCGCAATTATTATGAAAATGTGGCATTTCATAGATAAAATTATGTACTCACAACAACAAAAAATATGTCGTCATTATGAATTTGGCAGTACCGTAAGGTTTTCGCTCTGACACTAAAGGTTACTGAAGGTAGCAAGGCGCATTTTGCTCGAGCGTTGTCTTACGATTCCCTTATTGTGTTTGTATCTGCCTGCTTGTAGCTCTGCTACAAAAGAATTAAAAATCTGGCTTTCAGCGAGTCTCGAAAGGCGAACGAAAGCAGCTTGCACCAGGTAGCCAAACATGTTTCTTGGGAACAGGCTACTTCCTAAAGTGGGAAGACATTCTTTTGTGGTTGAATTGTTGGCAAATGTCAGTCAGACGTGTGTCGTTGGTCTAAGCGTTTCGGTGTGTTGAATTTGTACCAATGACTTTTCTACAGGTTTTTTCTGTTCCAAATAGAGAGTTGAAGTCTCCCATTAGTATTTTCACGTCATCTTGGTGAATTTTGCTCATAGTATTTTCGAGTGTATATCTCTTATAGGGGCTCTGAATGAGCACAGTCATAAGTCGATTGTTGATGGATTCGATTTCTTTGACAGAGTTGAGACAGATCTGTGTTCGAGAAATGCAGTGCCGAAGATTGGTACGCCTTTCGCTACCTTTTGTTGTATTTTGCTCTTGGAGATGCCATGTTTTCCGTAATGCAAGTTTTAATTGTCAATTAATCGTGGTTCTTGAAGAGCAAGGATGAGAATTTTTTGGCAGACGATTTCTTTTGTGAGATTATTTAGGTTTCTTGTTTGGATCAATGTATCGATGTTTAGTTTTCAAATGAATGTTTTCTGCTTGTAGGGAAATTTACCCGAGATCTTTGATATTCTCTGCCGTGCTAACCTGGACTCCCCAGAGTGCGCAAATCCAACTGCCGCCTATCGGTGGCCAGGTTGTGTACCACCTGGGATAAAGTTACCTTTGCTTGCATAGTTCATGTTTTCTTGTGTTTCATTGGTTTGGCCTGGGTGATACCAGGACTGGTCAGGACCAGAGGGTTTTGAAGCCTTTGGAAGCAAATATTTTCAGCCAAGCTCATTGAGCTAACAGACGGTGACCAGAGTAGCGGTGATTTTCACTCATATGTGTCTGGATTTTGGGTTCAACGGATTGAGTAGCCGTTCAGGATTGTGTTAGTATTTGGTTCACCCCAAGTATTTGATTTCCTCGGTACCACCCATATGGGGGAGGGTTTCCCCTATTGGCCACATGGGATTTTTATTATTATTATTATTATTATGTCATCAGCAAATCTGATATGGAGTATCTTCCCTCCACTGTAATAGATGTGTATTGTTCGATTCAATATTTCCATCAGATAAATATGGGTTATAATTACGTTACATTGCTGCTAGTCGACATATTTCTCACTTTTTCTTAGACAGTGGTTAGCTGTTACTCCATCATAGGAATTTATGTACGCAGCATTGTTGCAATACAGACGTTCAAATTATCCGATTGCCGTAATTTCGTTTCGATACAAGATCGTCCTAATCGGATTCAGCCAGTCAGTCTTAATGTGGATATCCGACTACGACTCTCATCATATGATAGACTGGGTGAACCACATTCTTAATGGGACTGTTGAATTCAGATCACTTATCTATGACGGCCTGAATTCTTAGACACTGTGGAAAATAATAATCCAATGTGCTTATTACAAATACGTTATTTAAATATAAATATATGAACTAACGAGATAACAGTTTATTTACAGGAGCAGAGACCCATCCATCATAGCAGGGCAGTGCGAGATTGGTTTCAGGGCCAAGAGAGAATAAAGCTGTTGTCGTTTGTTCCACGATCACCGAACATCAACCAGATAGAGAATATGTGGGCAGAGGTAACAAGGTCATTGCCATGTGTCCCTACAAATGCTAGCGACCTTTGGACGAATATAGAAAACGTATGGTGGGAAGTAAACCATCACGCTACACTGTCGACGACTTAATGAAACAATTCCCCTACGCCCTCGAGAAATCTTACGTAATGATCATGGTTGGGTTGGTTACTAAAAGTAAACTCGTCCACAAAGCCCATGTGGACAATTATCTGATAATCGGTCAAGCTTTGCTTTGTCGCAGCTCTTTAGCATACAACAAATCCATTTACTTTCAGTCCCCTCCTTACAATTCTTGCAATGCAAGGTAATTGAAAAATCTCATCCACTCGACGCCAACTGAGGAACTGACTGGTGCATGTGTTGTTCAACACACAGTAGTTGTCATCCTCACTGGAATCAATGACTGTTTGCGTGTGTGTGTGTGTGTGTGTGTGTGTGTGTGTGTGTGTGTGTGTGTGTGTGTGTGTGTGTGTGTTTTCGTGTTAACGCTCAATCTCAATCAATACTATTAACATTAGAGAGACAACCAACAATAAATATTGCATCAAATATGACTGTAAAGTATTTTAATGCGATGGGAAGTTACAAACTGAATTTTTACCCATCCCACGTCCTGCGTATTACGTTAAGTAAGATGTATTAACTCCATAGTATCGTTAGCAGAGACAGTGCGCTCTTGTTGTCGAGGCTCGCGACAAGTGCAGCGATTAGCAATGCCCAATGCCGCCGCGATTTCTTTATGTTGGCTGAGCGTGGACACTGCAGCAGACGCTTCGCCCTAAACAGAAAGAAATCACCTTTGCTCTGACTGCAGTGAGCGGATATCACTGCCTGCGTGTTCTTATAGTAACCAACGTGAGACTCTACTCACAGGTGCCATGGAGCAATTGCAACGGGTATCATGTCATTAGTCATCAGAATATTAACCAGTGATGAAATGTCCACTCTATTTGAATCCCAAGAAAATAGGAACCTTCTCACAATGGAATGTGAGGTGATATCAAAATTTATCCAAAATACAAAAATTAATTGCAGGGCTTTCATGTATGCAGTAATAGCACACAAGGAAATATTATGTCTTGGAAGCGTATATTTCATTTCCTCTTCTCATATTTACGCCCTTGTTTTAATATGAGGTGAGAAAATAAACACGAAAAACTAAAGTCATTTCCTCTTCTCATATCACAACTTTTGTTTTAGTATGAGGTAAAAAAATAAACATTTTAGAGTTCTGAAGCATAATATGACACCAGATTCTTATCGTAGGCGCTATCGGAAACGCCAAAAGCAGGGAGCTGTCCATTCTTTTGTCCAACAGTCTGTTTCCTTTCATGTATTACTCCCGCTAGGAGATTCTTATTTAAGGACTTGTGGGCATCAAGTTCTTCAGCAGAACAAGCCTTATGTTATTGTGCGAATTACGGTATGGAAAAAATACAACAAAGACGAGTTCCGCTAGAGCAGTGAGGATATTTGCACATGTGTGTATTCAGCAATGACTGCCAGCTGCCACAACACTTCACAGAATCCTTGCGGCAGGCAACACAACTGTGCGTGCACTTCAGACTTCATTCAGTGAGACGTCAGGAGATGGATGAAAACGTCAAGTTAACGTCACTTTCCGAGTCGTATTCAATCCAGAATGAGGTGTTATTAAGGTAGTTGAGCGTTCTAGCAATTACACTTTTATGATTCCCATATGAGTATTTCGATAGCCAAAAGAACCCGTTAGTGTGAATCTATCGGGAACTGCATTATATCAAAACTGTAAGAACTTGAGACAATACGTGGACTCTTCTCTTCGCTGGGTGACCTATTACTGTTATTTAGCATTCTCTCCGTCCTAGTCGTAATGCAAATGGAACTTCAGAGGCGCTTTCCGCTATTCTTGACAAACATCAGCAACCTGTAATCACTGCGAGTTACAACCGCGTGATGATAATGGTTCAGATTGTCAGTAGTTGTGGTGGTGTTATGCTGTCAAACTGCTTACAGTAACGTTAATGGTGGCGCACATAATTCAGCGCTGACTACCTACTTAAGTAAAGATAGTGTTGTGGCGTCATCGCTTGTCTTTATTTGGCCTCAGCTGGAGTGATCCGATTCAACGAACATAGTACTCCAATCGCGGGCTCCTAATACAGTATGACTGCAGAGATTATCGTGCGGGTATTACATTAATTCTGCAATGAAATGGTTCAAATGGCTCTGAGCACTATGGGACTCAACATCTTAGGTCATAAGTCCCCTAGAACTTAGAACTACTTAAACCTAACTAACCTAAGGACATCACACACACCCATGCCCCAGGCAGGATTCGAACCTGCGACCGTAGCAGTCCCGCGGTTCCGGACTGCAGCGCCAGATGCAATGAAATGCTTAACAAATCTTACCCTCAGCTATGCAGCTGGAATGACTCATTACACAGGTACTCCATGTTGCACTAGGTTAAGTGATCAGTTCGCTGCAATCCTGCTTGTACCGTTCGTAAATACTCATATACTTCAGAAATGGTTCAAATGGCTCTGAGCACTATGGGACTTAACTTCTGATGTTATCAGTCCGCTAGAACTTAGAACCACTTAAACCTAACGACATCAGACACATTCATGCCCGAGACAGGATTCGAACCTGCGACCGTAGCGGTCGCGCGGTTCCAGACTGTAGCGCCTGGAACCGCTTTGGCACCCTGGCCTGCATACTTGTATACTGACCATTCGTTATTTGACTAAATATGAACTACAATTTGATTCGCATATATATGACATCAGCTAGCGTTGGCACAAAGTAATCACTAACGGTTGGATGCCGTTGAAGTCCTGTTACATTGATGGCAAGACAAATGTTCGCAAATCACCTCTATTGCCTCAAAAAACAGTTGCATCTTAAATATCGAAGGACCGACGTCCACACTGTCACAGCGCGTTGAAATACAGCAACGACGGCAGATGAAAATTTGTGACCGACTGGGCTTCGAACCCAGACCTCCTGCTTACTAGACAGACGTTCTGATCACTGGACTTTTTTTTTTTTTTTTGATGTTTGAGAAGACTTTCAGCACCAGGTAGGCGGAGGCAAAGAGGGCAGGGGTCGAAGGTCCGGTCCTGTCATGGGCCTTCAACAAGTTTCGGATGACATTCCGCTCCCAGTTGTTAGTGGCCATGCGCTTGGGATTCGCCTTTAACCACAGTCGGAGTTGGAGACTCTCTTCAGTTACGTCTAACCAGTGCGCAGCTTTTCTGCACTATTGTAAGAACCGAGATGCAGTATTTTGGTATTAAAATTTTGTATATTTGTGGTAAGAACTTATGAGACCAAGCTGCTTAGGTCATCGGTCCCTAAGCTTACACATTACTTAATCTAACTTAAACTAACTTACGCTTTGGACAACACACACACCCATGCCGGAGGGAGGATTCGAACCTCCGACGGCGGATACTATGATGACACAGCAGTGAACCTCTCTGCAGCACCTATCTACACACGCTCCTCGTCAGACGCAAATTCCAATTTTTGCCGCATACCACATGCGCGGTACCCCCCGGCCATTGTTCCACTAGCTTGCGTCCACACTGTATTCCCGCGAGGGTCGGACGATGTCGTGCGTCTAGCACTGAAAACTTTCGATGACCCGTGGAGATCCAAATAATTATACAGGATGTTTCAGGAGGAATAGTAAATATTCTAGGAGTGGTAGTATAGACAAATTGTTGAAATAATGACATATAACATGCGTCCAATATTTATTGAACATACAGATAGCTGGGTTCAATGCATTTTCGTTTCGTATGTTGGTCCTTACAGGACCCAGTTGTCTACACTTCCTTGAAAATGAGCTTCCAGCGTCATTGGAAGAGGTTCATTTGGCTACTAGAATGCGTATGTTCCTCCAGCATGACGGGGCTCCTGCACATTCTAGTCGTCAGGTGACACATTATCCAAACCTAACATTTCCTGGAAGATGGATCATTGGATATGGACACTTTTCTTGGCCTTCAAGGTCCCCGGACCTTCTCTATTTCGATTTTTGTCTACGGTGATGGTTAAAGGCGAAGTATACAAAGAAAAAGTAAACCCAAGAACCGATTTGATCGTTCGGATTATGAATAGTGCAGTCCTCATAAAAGAACGCAAAGACGACCTACACGTGGTGTTATCAAGAGAAGTCAGATGTGCATTGAAGTTGGTGGGGGAATTTTTGAAAATCAACTTTGAATGTCCTCGTTGCCTTTGCTTTGAGTTTGTTAGGGTTACGTACTAACAGCTGTATCTCTGTACACAATAAAAAGTGGACGCATTTATATGGAATTTTTTATGCAATTCGTCTGTACTACCACCTGCTAAAATATCTAATATTCCTCCTGAAACACTCTGTATATGGATATATGTGTGGTGTCTGTTCTTTCGGGCATGTCCGAAAGAAAATGCTTCATGGCATTCTGCAACGAACTTCGGTCGCAGGGGCTGATAGAGATGTCAGAGCTGCTTGGCTGTCTGAATAAAAGTAGATGCTACGATTTTTGTAGGGTCTACTCTAATTCTCCTCCGTGCACATGCTGATAGAATATACTATGTAATACTGTGGCCATCTTCCCTAAAGAGATTCTAGGCAGTACACCAGACCCGGTACTTTCATTTGTTTTCGACCTGTCAGTATACCACTATATTATGTCTCCTGAACGGTGTAGTGGTTCGTTCTTCCACTGCTCCCTGCTTCCAACTGTTACATGGCAAGGTTTATTGAAACAGCTAGAAGTTATTGTATAGTTAGTCGGCATTTCCCCAGCCATCGCCATACTGATTTGGGATTCCGTATATTCTAACTATATCCAGTTATTTACAAATTTTAGCCTTTATGTCCCTGCTGCGGCCTCCATTTTAACCCACAGGTGTAAGGCGGGCATGTCTAGCCTAATATCCATCCCAAGAGTGGATGTCCTGCTAATTCCGTCTGTTTGTGAAAGAAGGCCAGACTCTGCACTTTGCGAGACTCCCTAACAACTACCTCCTGTTCGACTTTGTTCATATTATATGACAATAAATTATCATTGGTATTTTTGCAGAGGTATATATCCAGTACGTACTGGGTTTAGACCCCAGTTTACCCTACAGCAGCTTCTAGTGCTTATAAGATTATCTTTCGCAGTGGAATATATTCTTTATGTGTGGTGTTCATAATAGTTTTCCATCCAGGGCTACCTCTAGATACACTACAACCCTCTCTAAAGTTTCATCGAGAAACATAATTTTTCAGTATATGTGCTGAACATGCTTCCCCATAAATAATACTACACCAATTTTCGTGCGGCTGCTACAAAAGAATTAAAAATCTTGCATTCAGCGATTCTCGAAAGGCGAACAAAGGCAGCGTGCACCTGACAGGCACGCACGTTACCTAGGAGCTAGCAAACAGGTGCGGGTCTTTCACGTACTTACTGACTCAGTAGCCGCTATGGCAAATAAATCGCAACATAAGAGACGAGAGTAGTTGAATTTCCCGTGTGGAACCACTTTCGTTGACTCAAAAGCATTAACTGATATCCTTATGTGACGTCTCAAGAGAAAATCACTTACAGTATTCAATTGAAATGAAACGATAATATCAAGTGAATTTAGCGGGATCGTTCTGTGCCATCAAGGAAGTAGCACGTCGGTCACAGAGTTGCCAAACATATTCTGCGCTGTTGCCAAGTTTCAGTTATAGTGCCAGGAAGGATACCAGCTGATGTGTTCTGTGAGTGACCTCGGAAGTGACTATAGCTTCATCTCAAAGTTGCGGGTGGCAAGGGCCGCAACATCCTCAATATATGCCCATGAGTCTTATTCGCATTTCTGTAACTAGGTTTAGAGGCTAGAGTGCAATTACATGTAATACATCGATGCACTGAATGCAAACTAAATGTCATATATTAATAACTGCGACAATTATTTGTGTTTTACTGTCTTAATCGAATCGGATAATAAAAATCCCATGTGGCCAATAGGGGAAACCCTCCCCCATATGGGTGGTACCGAGGAAATCAAATACTTGGGGTGAACCAAATACTAACACAATCCTGAACGGCTACTCAATCCGTTGAACCCAAAATCCAGACACATATGAGTGAAAATCACCGCTACTCTAGTCACCGTCTGTTAGCTCAATGAGCTTGGCTGAAAATATTTGCTTCCAAAGGCTTCAAAACCCTCTGGTCCTGACCAGTCCTGGTATCACCCAGGCCAAACCAATGAAACACAAGAAAACATGAACTATGCAAGCAAAGGTAACTTTACCCCAGGCAGTACACAACCTGGCCACCGATAGGCGGCAGTTGGATTTGCGCACTCTGGGAAGTCCAGGTTAGCACGGCAGAGAATATCAAAGATCTCTGGTAAATTTCCCTACAAGCAGAAAACATTCATTTGAAAACTAAACATCGATACATTGATCCAAACAAGAAACCTAAATAATCTCACAAAAGAAATCGTCTGCCAAAAAATTCTCATCCTTGCTCTTCAAGAACCACGATTAATTGACAATTAAAACTTGCATTACGGAAAACATGGCATCTTCAAGAGCAAAATACAACAAAAGGTAGCGAAAGGCGTACCAATCTTCGGCACTGCATTTCTCGAACACAGATCTGTCTCAACTCTGTCAAAGAAATCGAATCCATCAACAATCGACTTATGACTGTGCTCATTCAGAGCCCCTATAAGAGATATACACTCGAAAATACTATGAGCAAAATTCACCAAGATGACGTGAAAATACTAATGGGAGACTTCAACACTCTATTTGGAACAGAAAAAACCTGTAGAAAAGTCATTGGTACAAATTCAACACACCGAAACGCTTAGACCAACGACACACGTCTGACTGACATTTGCCAACAATTCAACCACAAAAGAATGTCTTCCCACTTTAGGAAGTAGCCTGTTCCCAAGAAACATGTTTGGCTACCTGGTGCAAGCTGCTTTCGTTCGCCTTTCGAGACTCGCTGAAAGCCAGATTTTTAATTCTTTTGTAGCAGAGCTACAAGCAGGCAGATACAAACACAATAAGGGAATCGTAAGACAACGCTCGAGCAAAATGCGCCTTGCTACCTTCAGTAACCTTTAGTGTCAGAGCGAAAACCTTACGGTACTGCCAAATTCATAATGACGACATATTTTTTGTTGTTGTGAGTACATAATTTTATCTATGAAATGCCACATTTTCATAATAATTGCGAATGATACAGGAAATGAAGTAAATACAGATCTTTTCGAAGTCAAAAGTCGGTAATGTCCTACTAATTCGTGTTAAAATAGGCTCCATCGGCTTACAGATACTTAATGCTTTATTAACATAGTCTGCCGTCGTGATGTTTCTGTAGTAAGCTGGATTTAATCTGTATTAGTACAGTGAATATTTTAATTGGGTTTTCCATTAGTTTACTAAACGCAACAGTAATCATCAAAGAGAAATTAATCAGCAAAAGAATTTTCTTTCACGATATCTAAAACGATCTGACAATGCTAAAGTTATTTACAAATTCTACGCCAGTAGAAACCTACTGGTTCCAACGATATCATTGTACCAGAGTAGTTTTAAGAGTATTTTCGTCTAGAAATGAATTGCGTTGACGGTTGATCGATCCAGAGCGGGAAAGGTAAAACTTTACGAATATATGACGAGAGGGACAAGTGCTTGAGAGAGGACTTCTCTATCAATACAAGCGCCTGAGAGACGACTTTAATTTCAATCTCCTGGATAGTTTTGTTTCTCAAATCAAGAAGTGCGTTATCATACAGTAGCACATGTGATGTAGTTGTGTTGCTCGATTTTCTTACGCTGAGACCGAAAGGTGTCTCAGTTGTTTGCAACAAATTCCAGCTGTGTTGCACACAGCCCTTGGGGCAGAATTCGTAACCCAAAACACACTTTTGGAGCTATCAGATGTAAAATATTATGTTCATACTACTCTTTGCTCGAGTTTATGTCTTTTTGGAGGGGCTCAGCCTTTCATTTCTTCTTAGAAAGTTAACGATAAAGGCATCATAACACGTCACCAGTAATAGTACTGCATACGAATGCTCAATGAGCGACCTGATGACATTCAATAACAGTCACTCCGTTGATTTTTGTTGTTTCGAATTAGAGCATGCAGTACTCCTACTTCTGAACTTTGCCTGTTGAATGCAAATTTCGCATGATGGTAAAATGGTAATCTATCACATATATCAGTAGCCGAGACTTCCTTAACGTAGAAAATCATTGATGCCAGAACGATCTTTGTTAAAACAAGAATATCTTTTTCTGGCGTATTTTTCCCAAAAGCACTCGCTCCACACACAATTCAAATCTTTCTAGCTGCCTCCTCTGCTTTCACCCCTCTGTTATACCAAAAGTAAACGTTGTGTTGCAGATGTTACACTTATTTCCACTTGCGACTCAATTTTACAATGCTTAACTGTAGTTCATGATTTTCAAGTTTGCAAAATCCATCGCTTAACTGCCAGATGATAACTAGAACTTCAAATTCGAAAATGACAGTTGAGACACACACTGACAGCGTCGCGACGCGTTCACCTGGGCGGCGCCGGATTTCAGGCGGCGGGTGGCGTCTGGCCGGTAGCCGGTAGCCGCTGCAGTGCGAGGAAACGCTCGAGCGTAAGCTGTAATGATCGCGGCGCAGCCACGGGCTATCCTGCGGAATTGTTTCTGGAATACTTGTTATTGCTGGTGGGTAGAATGTTCTGGTATATTGCATAAAAGAAAGGAGGCGCGTGTCCATGCGCCTACTCCACTGTGGGTTACAATATGGAAATTAGCGCGGTGAGTCTCAGATGTCAGCAGGGGGGGCGGGAGTGTTGTCGGCAGTAATTGGCGAAGAAGGCGCGGTAGCGCGGTCGGTGTTCGACTTGACTGTGGGCGGTTTGTAAGTACATGCCAGAAGTCAAGGCGTGATTTGTCGCCATCGTTATACATGTAGGTGATCGTCCATCCCTTGACCCATACAATCGCATTATTTTTGGCGGCGGGGAAATAAGTATTCTTAGGATGGATAAAAGTCCATCGGTCAATCGAGTCCGGCGGAACGCGGAAGTAACAGGCAACGAACTGTCGGGCTAGTTTCCAGACGTCACTGGTGGCAGCACAAGTCAGTTGATGGACATCGTTATCCACGAGGTGGCAAATGGAACAAAGTGGTGAGTCCATTAGTCCGATGGCGTGAAGGCGATGATTTGTGGCGAAGTTTTCATTTGCGACTTGGTACCATGTTGCCCGGACGTTGGAGGGAAGAAAAGGCTGGTGGATATGACGCCAAACCGTGGGCCACCGATTGGACGGATGTCTGAGTTCGATTATGTTGCTGGATATGTAACGAAGGAGTGGGGTGTAAAAATCTTTAGGTCGAGAAAAACGCGTGGTCGGTAAGTGTGTGTGAGCATAACTGAAGTCAACGATGAAATCAGAAATGTGTGTCAGATGGTGCTTGATGTGCGCGACTGGTAGTGGTAGTGT